>NW_015150969.1:98886-103734 GCF_000732505.1 Cyprinodon variegatus | reverse complement strand
AAACTTGTTTGTTTCATGTCAACAACAGTCAAAATAATATAATCTGAAATGTCAGTGTGTTTTACCTTTCTAAGCTAAATGAAACCCAGAGTAGTAACATAAACTGTAATCCTGGAATTCATGTTACTTACAATACTTTAACACAAATGACCTTTAAAAAAACAAACACAATATGACCGAACACAGACTTCCAAAAAAGTTAAGTATGCTCATTCCTCTTCAAAGTTTTTTTTTTACGTTTTGTCAATGTAAAAGATCGTTCTCAGCAGAATAACGAAGAAAATAATTTTGGGTCCATAGTGAAACAGATTCTTGATTCTGAACACATCTTTTATACACCAGCTAGTAAGTTACCTCAACGCATCTATGATAAAGCTTGTCATTTTGATGTTTTCTGCAGCTTATTGTTTTGCTGCGTCAGAAAGAACTGACCCCTAAGAAAGACAAAGTCTTTCAGCTAATAGTTCATACTGGTCAAGGCTGCTGAAGCACTCGTCCCCTGAAGTGCTTATTGCAAACAAAGAGGAATTTCTGTACCTTTGTATGTACTTGTATGTACAGTTTGTATTTCAAATAAAATAAATAAATGTAACCAGACCAAAAGATACGATGATGTGAGATTGAGTAACAACTCAAATATTTATACTGATCAGCTTTTTGTTTCAGCATCTTTCGACATAATATACATACATTCTGTGAAAATAACAAAAAAATGCCAGAGTCTATAGGTTTTAAGCCATTAATTCATGATCTTATTTATCAGTTCCACAGCAAACACTCTTATTAAACAGTAAATTAAATACAGAGTAAATAGAATGGATGGAAAGTTACAATCCCAACAACATATTAGGATAAACAATAGAGACCAAATTAAACTTTTCTGGACTTTTATAGACTACAATTACACGTCAAATAATGTTTAAGAGGTAAGACGACACATTAAGACACACTATTAATGAATCTTACATGTAAAAAAAAACATTGTACTTAAGACACTTATTAAAGAACATTTCAAATAAACTCGGCAATCGACCCAAGTCAAAGGGATAAGGACAGATAAAAAAGTTAAACAATAAACAATAAAGCACAATTACTACGCCCTGGCTTCCTTGCATGTTGATCTACATTTTTTACGCTCCTTATTTCTGTTGCACAGGTGACAGCATCAACACTAACCCTACGTCATGGTGTAACCAGAAACACAGCAGTGGGAGGATACAGGCCATGCAGCTTTCCAGATAGGTGTTAGAGCCACCTTTTTTTGTCAAGAGGAAGGGAGCCAAATTCCAATTGTTAGCAGTATTGGATTTAGTATTTACCAGATCAACACGTTTTTCAAAGGCTTCCGTGCATGGGTCATGCACACTAACTACTGCTCCACCTGCACACCCTAGACTACTTAAAGCTAAACGATATTATACTATCAGTATATCATACTATAAGTCATACTTGACAAAAGTGGATTTTCATATGTATGAGTTTTCATGTGATAAGATAAGCCGCTTCCCCTTGTAATTCTTTTTTCACGGGTTGTACATGACTAAAGTTTTTCACCCCTGTGGGTTTTCATATGAGCAGCTAAACTGGCTCCACTGCCGAACCGTTTTTCACAGAGTTTACATTGGTAAGGCCTCTCACCTGTATGTGTTCTCATGTGAGTTATTAAATTACCCTTTTGACAGAATTTTTTTCCACAGGTTTCACATGAGAACGGCTTCTCTCCTGTGTGAGTTCGCATATGACGCGTTAATAAATGTCTTTTAAAGAAAGCTTTTTCACAGATCACACAGGAAAAAAGCCTCCCGCCAGTGTGAGTTTTCTCGCCAGGGTGAGTTGTCAGGTGATAATTTAAATCACTTCTGTTAACAAACCCCTTTCCACAGGTTTTACATGAGTATGGCTTCTCACCTGTGTGAATTCTCATGTGACGAGTTAAAACGCTTTTTTGACTGAATCTTTTTGCACAGGTAATGCATGAGAAAGGCTTCTCACCTGTGTGAGTTCTCATGTGACGTCTCAAAACATGTTTATTACCAAAACGTTTTGCACACTTAAAACATGTGAAAGATTTCTCCCCTGTGTGAGTTTGCATGTGATGAGCTAAAACTTTTCTCTCACTGTATCTCTTTCCACACAGTTCACATGAGTATGGCTCCTCACCTGTGTGAATTCTTGTGTGACTAGTTAAAAAGCTTTTATCACTAAAACGTTTTTCACAGATAACACATGTGTAAGGCCTCTCACCTGTGTGAGTTCTCATGTGACGTCTCAAAACTTTTTTATGGCCAAAACTTTTTGCACACTTAAAACACGAGTAGGGCCTCTCGCCCGTGTGAGTTCTCATGTGATAACTTAAAGTACTTCTTTCACTGTATCTCTTTCCGCATTTTGTACATGAGAAAGGCTTCTCACCTGTGTGAGATCTCATGTGAATTACTAAAGTGGTTTTACGACCGAAACGTTTTCCACAAAAAATACATGAGAAAGGTCTCTCACCTGTGTGAGTTCTCATGTGACATTTCAAATCAGCTTTATTAATGAAGCTGTTTCCACATGTCATGCATGAGAAACGCTTCTCACCTGTGTGAGTTTTCATGTGATAAGCCAAACTACTTCTTGCACGGTAACCTTTTCCACAGGTCGTACACGTGAAAGGCTTCTCATCAGAGTGAATTTTAACATGACGCTTTAAAAAAGACTCTCTACTATAACTCTTTCCACAGGTTGTACATAAGAAAGGCTTTTCAGCTGCAACAGTAATCATGTGTGTCTTTGAGTGACTGTTTTGAGATGTAATTTTATCACAAATTTGACCAGTTTGTATATTTTGGTCTGTGGGAGTTTTCAGTTGTGTTTCTCCTTTTATGCTGTCAGCAATGTCTTTCTGTTCGCTGGTTTTAAGGCATCTATCATATGGTTTCTGCTCTTCATCTCTAGTTTTGCTGAGATCCTTGGAACTGCTTCCTTCCTGATCTTGGTTTTCGACTTTAAGGGAGGCCAGAGAAATGACTCTGTTACTGTTCGATTCAGTTTCAGTGGGGTTTTGTAGCACATTAGAAGGGATTACAAGAATTTCATCGGTCTCCTGTTTCAGAACAAGGTACTCTTCATTGTTACTGATGCAGAGTTGTTGATGTTCTCTCTCATCTTTTTCCAGTTTTATCTGCAGAGGATTTGGTTCCTCTTGAACTAAGGTGGACTCCCCCTCCTGGTCACTGATCTCAGTTAAAAACCCCTCCTCTTTACATTTTGCAGGGTGATCTGGAGAAAAAACACAAAACAAGGGCTTAAAAGTTTAAGTACAAGAATGGACCCTTTAGATTAATGTAGGAATGCCCTAATATGAAAGGCTAAGCTGCTTTCGATATCTAACATTACTATTGATGTTATGGCTGATAACCAATATTATACGATCTATACAATAGACTTAGACAAACTTTATTGTCATTTTGTATACACAGAGTGTATACAAAAGGAAATTTCGTTCAGTACAGCTCTGAAGACGTTTCCATTTCTAAAGTGCAGCATTGGTAAAATGTAAACATGGTGATCAAACGTAAACATAAGACTGGTATATTGTTCAGTTTTTCCGACATTCAGCGCTTTTTCCCCCATTTTTTTCCACATCCGCACCCTTTGGACAGGATTGCTCAAGTCTAGTACTCAAAAGCTACTATCTTGTAACTTTTTTTTTTTTTTAACAGCTCAGTTTTAACACACCTGAATAAATTAGTGGCTCGTTATCATGCTGCTGCTGAGCCAAATGAGGGGATTGAGCCTTTAGATTCAGGTGTGTTAGAGAAGAGATACATCTAAAAGTCACGGGATGGTGGCTCTTGAGGACTGGACTTGAGCAATCCTACCTTTACCATTTAAGCATCCCTGCCTTTGCACACCCTCAAAAAAATAAAAAAAAATGAACACAGGGCCAACATTACTTGTGTGCTTCGGTTAAATACCTGCAATCCTGTGCTGCAACAGTATCACTCTCATTAAGGTATACCCAATTCAACTGTTTCATATCTGGTACGATACTGGTATTGCATCTTTGAGAACTTACTGATACCAATATTGACCTGGTATGATAGCTACACGAATCATAGATATTTGTAATACTTAGTTTGTAGTGTGGAATGTTAGAAAAGGTTTGATTAAGTTATATTACTAAACAAAAAACAACAGGTATGATAACATCTTACCCATTTATTGTTAAACAAAGCGTTTCATAAACTTTAGACAGAAGCATTGTGTTTTTATCAGCTACTAGATGGAAATAAGTATCATTGGTTTAATGTCGGCCCAGTTTTACCCGTCGGATCTGCAACAACATATCAATAAAATTGATTAAAAAAAAAAAAAAAAGGTTTCAAAAGTGTTGACAATGAATTTCATTATCGATTACTTGGTCTGCGCAATTAATGTATCTTTAGGCATTGTTGTCACTGCCAGTTCACTGAATCAGAAAAGCAGAAAAGAGCAACACAGAGACAGTTTTTTTAGATATTAAATTCAACACTACTGATGATCAAAGCAGCAAACACAATACGATCAAAGGCCTCTTACACTTTACGCCTTGCAAAGTGAAAAAAACTCGTAACATGAATAATTTGCAAAAATGACTTTACATGGCACAGAAGCACGACAGTTATAGCACCACAAGGCCTTTCGCCAGTGTGAGTGCTTATATGACATGAAATTTTCTATATGAAATTGCTTTTACTAATGACGAGTTTTTCACATTTGAAAGGTTTCTTACATCTCAAACATTTCATAAAAATTATTTCTTTTTTCCCAGGTTTTCTGGCATCTCTCACCTTTTTTCTTTTCTTCATGTCTGAATATCTCTTG
>NW_015150969.1:97464-98331 GCF_000732505.1 Cyprinodon variegatus | reverse complement strand
AAGAAATAGATTTTATTTTAGCTAAAGAACATATCCTTCACCATGATTACCTTCCTCTGCTTCTGCATCCCTGTCAGACACATCTCTCTCTTGCTCCTTATTTGCTTATATTATTCTTAATATTTACCAACTTATCTCTTAGCCAAAGCTACAGAAAGGCGGCCATCTTGGATCGGATCACAGTTAATTCAGCTACTGTCAGAATGAATAGGAGCTGCCTTAGATCGCATTTTAATCACATGAAAGAGGAGTCAGATTTTACAATAATCTCCTACATGTCACAACCCCTTAAAAGACCAAAGCAAATTTTAGATTTACCCTTCAGTTAGATTACACATATTTAAGATTAAAATCTATTTAAACTAAACTCAAACTGGATGAGATATATGCAGGGTTACATTTTGTACAAATTGATATCAATATGATGAACATAAAGTTTTTTATATTAACATATACCATTAACATATACCATAGCATACCATTATGTTTTACAAATATTATATATTTATTTTGTATATTATTATTCAGTATTTTAAAGGATTGCTCTTTGTTAATGAGTATTTTGATATCGAGGAACATTTGATGTAATGTGATTTACAAACGAAAGTTATTATTTTGTTGGTTTTTTTTTATTAATTTTATGTTAATTTGCATTTATTTTTTGTCACTGTTAAGACTTTTTGTCAAAATGTAGTGAGTGGTAAATTTATGCTGTGTCCAACTGAAGGCTTTTTTTCCTTTTAATTTTGTCAAAACTCTTCTTCAAACTATGTTTTTTTTTTATAATTATTTATATATATCTATATATATATATCTATATATAGATATATCTATATATATCTATATATAGATATATCTATATATATC
>NW_015150969.1:91251-92251 GCF_000732505.1 Cyprinodon variegatus | reverse complement strand
TTATATATATCTATGTATATATATATATATATATATATATAGATATATCTATATATAGATATATATAGATATATCTATATATAGATATATATATATACACACACAGACAGACGTTTCGTAAATTACATCTCCTCTATAGATCATAATATTCATTATCCTTAAAAATACTGAATAATTATAATATATAAATATATTTTACATAAATATATAAATATTTGTAAAACATAATCTTATAATATTAATATAAAACTTTGTTTATCGTATTAATATTTCATTGCAAAATATATATACACATTTGCATATATCTCATCCGGTTAGTTTCAATAGTTTTTAATCTGAATAAATATGTGTAATCTAACTGAAAAGTAATTTTTAAGTTTGTTTTGGTCTTTTAACGGGTCTCTCATGTTATTAAAATGAGATCTAAGGCATCTCCTATTCTTTGTGACAGAACTGTAGTTCGATCCAAGATGGCTGCCTTCTTGGCACGTCGGCCAGCGTCCAATAAGGGGTACACGTATATAATGGCTGCGTTCGAATTTATAGGATGTGTCCTCCGAAAGCCAGATCCGAAGGCCGTTTACGTCATAGCGTGGTGCTGAGGTCTGGTCGGATTCCAAGGCTGTTTCTCAATATGTGCACTTGTATGTTCTCATGTGCTCATGTACTCATAAAACGCCATCGGCTTAAGGCCTAGTACTGTTCCAAGAAGACAGAGAACGGACAAAGTGTGTTTATCTGACTGTTAATTATTATTCCCCCACTAAATGAATAAAGAAAGAGTTTATTATTATCTAGAGACTATTAATAACAGGAGGTGAAATGCGGCTCTAGACGAGCTGAGTGTGTGGTGACATCACAAGTACACTTCTCTTCCAATTGACCCATATTTATGATGCGTGTCCTGTTCTCCCCTATTCCAAAGTAATGCAACCATTTTTCCTATTTACTTAATCGTATTTAGTTTAAGCCATTAGTAATTGTTTCATGTTAGTAGGGT
>NW_015150969.1:66609-88331 GCF_000732505.1 Cyprinodon variegatus | reverse complement strand
GACATACCATAAGGCGGAGAAGGCCACCCATAAAACGTTTCAGCAGATGGAAGCATGAAGTGCTCCACAATCTCCTGATAGCTGCATTGACCCTGCCCTTGATAAACCACAGTGGACCAATACCAACAGCTGACATGGCACCCAGACCAACACTGACTGTGGGTACCTGACACTGGACTTGTGGCATTTTCTTCTCCCCAGTCTTCCTCCAGACTCTGGCATCTTGATTTCCAAATGACATGAAAAACTGAGCAACAGTCCAGTGCTGCTTCTCTGTAGCCCAGGTTAGGCCTTTCTGCCACTGTTTCTGGTTCAAAAGTGGTTTGACCTGGAGAATGCAGCACCTGTAGCTCATTTCCTGCAAACCCCTGTGCACGGTGGCTGTGGATGTTTCTACTCTAGACTCAGTCCACTGCTTCCGCAGGTAAACCAAGATCTGGAATCGGCCATTCTCCACAATCTTCCTCAGGGTCCGGTCACCTCTTCTCGTTGCGCAGCGTTTTCTGCCACACTTTTTCCTTCCCACAAACTTCCCACTGAGGTGCCTTGATACAGCACTCTGGGAACAGCCTATTTGTTCAGAAATATCTTTCTGCATCATAATCTCTTGCTTAAGGGTGTCAATGATGGCCTTCTGGACAGCAGTCTTACCCATCATTAGGGTTTTGATTAGGCTGGGAGTTTTAAAGTCCTCAGGAATCTCTTGCAGGTGTTTAGAGTTAATTTGTTGATTCAGATGATTAGGTTCATTCTGAGCTCGTTTAGAGAACTTTTTCATGATGTGCTAATTTTGTGAGATATGAATTTAGGGTTTTCATGAGCTGTATGCCAAAATCATTATTATTAAAACAATAAAAGACCTGAAATTATTCAGTTAGTGTGCAATGAATCTAAAGTAAATGAATGTTCAAGTTATATCATTACATTATGAAAAAACAATTAACTTTATCACAATATGCTAATATTGAGAGATTTAAGGACATTTTTAAACAGAACGTGCACGAGGAGAAATTGACTCGTGCACGCGCCTTTAAAAAGAAGGCCCTTTAAAAAAAAAGAAAAAAAAAACGTCGAAAATCCTCCACAATATCTTTAAGTCAGACCCCGAATTCTGCATCGCACTTAACTTTCCTTAAACTTTTTATTCGCTAAACCTTCAGGACTGAGGGTGTTTCATACCTTTTTGGTCTAAGATGATCGGAGGAGTCGGGCTAAAATCCACCATCAGTCTACATTGACCATTCACCTCCTTTTCGGACTTGACGATCATTTCTTTAACCTCAGTGCATTTTTCTTCGACAGGAGTTAACTGCTCGTTGCTGATCTCTCTCTGGAGCTGATCAGATAACATGTTTACTCCGAACAATCACATTTATAATCCTAGAAAACAGAACCGTATTGGAACTACTTTCTAACAGGAAAGCTAACGATCCCGTGTGTTTCGCCCCATGTGCACGGAGGAAACTGTAAACGGACTTTTGTTCCGCTTGGAATTTTCTATTCTCTACTTAGTTACTCTTCCTCCTAGTATCAAATACATTCTAATAGGCATATTATTTAAAGACTTATTAAAATCAACTCCACTCAATTAGTAAAAATAATTATATAGATTTTTCACAGACAAATATTTTTTCAAAGATATATTTCTAATAATTATGGCAATTTTTCACCCATAGCTAAAACAAATACAATATTTAGTTTAAGTGTTAGACTAATANTAAAACAAATACAATATTTAGTTTAAGTGTTAGACTAATAAAAGACTTATACTGAGGTTGAGATTTAAAAAAAGGAACTTCTAATCTGAAAAAATTCACCATAACCTCTTTTTTTTTTTTTTTTTAAGGAAAATCTAAAACATGAAGGCCATAATTGTCTGTAAAGCTAAAACACATTAGTTTGTAGTCAAACCATTGTGTAACTGTCAGCTCAGGCCCTTCTGGCGAACTGTCACTGATGTTCCTATTCCATCTTTTACAAGTTCAATCTAGTGGGTTTGAGACTGCATTCTTCATAGTGGTTTCTGTTATAGAAACAGATCTTTTTATGTTATTAAACTAATTTATACAAATAATAGGGCATTTGTACATATGCAGTATACTACCTATGATAACAGGCCACAGTAAGGTAGTAAAAAAAAGACATAAATAAATGAATTAATAAATACAAAACATAATCTGGGTACAAAATTGTATAAATCTATAATGTAAGCTTCTAACAACGGACATCTTGGATATAACGAAGGATTAATGGACAAAAACCCAGAATTTAGGAATCATTTTTCATAAATTTGAATTTATGAATAAATTCATTTCCAACAATTAGAAAAGAATATACCAGTAGAGTGTCAATTTTACACTCCAAGATGGTCCAGTATATTCTGTCCAACAGAGAAAAACATCCATTGTTGTAAACACTGATCAAAGTGTAGTTGGGACATCTTAGTCCTTGGAAGTAAAACCATTTATAGTTGATATGCTTGTTATGAGGACAGGTACCCTTTTCACCCACGGAATTAATGAATCTATTTGTGTAATCAGAAAATAATTTCAGTAGTTCTTCATGTACTGTAAATATAATTAAATGAAAATAAAATGATCCGCATATTGCTCATATTAAACAAACAAGTAATCTCATGCCCTTTCAACTGAGTTGTAGAATCCTCTCCCTACAAATTATTAATTCTCTGTGAAAAAGGGCAGATCGTTTAATAAGGTCCCTGTCAAATGGACATGCAAGATTTTTTTTAAAACCTATTTTGTGTAACGGACCTAGTTTGATGATATATATTTTTATTTTATATATGAACAAAACTATGACAAAAATCTGACTAAATCAGGAAATAAAACAGCGTAATTGGCTGTAAGGAGACAGAGGACACCGAGTTTACTGAAGAAAACATCCTACTGACCAGGTTAGCTCTGGGGAAATGTTACTACGATGACTGAAACAGAGGTTGAATAAACTGTCTTTGTGAACCGGCAAAGTCAGATATTCCCTGTTTTCAGGTTAAGACAACTTAAGAGTTTTCCATAAACATGCTTTGTGAAACAGACCTTAGGTCACTGACCTTATGTTTTGATGGCAATTGATTTGAGATGCTTGTATAAATTGCTCTTTGTTTTGTACTTTTTCATTCTTTGCAATAGAGAAAAAAGACACTGCTAAGCATGGAAGCCCGCATCTACCAGGCTCATGAAAATAAAGAAAATAATAAAAAAAAAAACATATCTAATAATTAAGACTAAACTGTAAGATAGCTGCCCTTCCTCATGTATTAAACAATTCATTTTTTCATTTTGATCTTTTCCTGCATCTGGTACATCCAACGAGGAGGGGAATTTATTTGCATCTCCCTGTTCCTGAGTGTAGTTTAGTATATAGTTGCATAGACGAGACACTGCTTTCAAAAAGTTTTTTTTTTTTTTTTTTTATTCCTTAAAATTGTCTCGGAAACTAAAAAGATATTTAAGAGAAAACAAAGCTGAGACGGTTAATTAATGAAATAATAAAGGGAACAGAGTAGACTGATGCAGGAAATGATTGTATACACAATTGAAGTCCTACAAAAACAATTAGTCAACAGAAATAAAGGATAATAGCAAAATAATTTTAATAAGAACAGTAAATATACAGTTTTAATCTTATCTTTTTAATTATAGCATCTATACAATCAATAATATCACAAAAACGAACCCCTCTTTGAACAAGAAATTATTTCTATGTAAATAAAAAAAAAGATACCAGAGTAAAAAGTTACACTTTGGTATGATTTAACAAAAGGAATTTATTCGCAATATTTAAATTGCATCATATAAATACTATTTTAAATCAAAACTAAGAGACAATAATGAAAAAATATGTGTGAGATAATCTTATTACTCCAAAAGAGTAATTAATTTGCAGGCTGCCTGTCCATAACCTTAAGCATTCATTTACAAATAAAAAATACTGAGAAAATAATATCAAGTATAAATGCAGCAAAAGATAAAAAAAAATAGAGTATAAAACATCTTAAAGTCACTACTGTGTAAATCTGAAAGCATTTATATCCACTAGGAATACAGTACAGACCAAAGAGTTTTCTTTATTTTCATGACTATGAAAATTGAAGATTCACACTGAAGGCATTGAAACTATGTATTAACACATGTGGAATTATATACTTAACAAAAAAGTGTGAAACAACTGAAAATATAACTTGCAGCCATGCATTTGAGCCATTTTTGAACTCTCATTAGCTAGTTTTGATACAGTTGCTTTAAAACCAAATGCACACCCTTTTTGGCCATATTTGTAGTTTGATAGCAGAGGTATCGTAATCTAGCGCTGCAGAAATTTGTTTTTCTCATGTCATGTCAGGCATTTTTTTTTTTCGCCATACCTTTCTAAGCTAAGAGAAAAATGCAAATTCCTCACGTAGAAAAAACTCTACCAACCCAGAGTAGTAATATAAACTTTAATCCTGTCATTAATGTTACTGATAATATTTAAATACAAGTAACCTTTAAAAACACTAAAACAATATGACTGAATACAAACTCCAAAAAGAGATAAGTATGCTCATTTCTCTTCAAAGTGTTTTAAGTTTTTTCTCTATAAAATATAATTCTTAGCAGAGTGAATGAAGACAATAATTTTGGGTCCATTTAAACATAGATTCTTAATTCTGTCTTTTATACAAGACCCAAACAAAGTAGAAGTATCTCACACTAGAGAACATCACTGAATGCATTTAGATCATGTATTTATCAAGACGACAAAGAACAGTAAGGTTATGTCTTTAAGAAACTACAAGTTAACACGCTGCACAAACATGACCAAAATGCACAATGCAGTGCCATCCAAACACCAGCTAGTAAGTTACATAAACGCTTATTGTCATTTTAGTGTTTTCTTCAGCTTATCGCTTTGTTGTGTCCATCGTTTCTGTTGTCAGAAGGAACTGACAGTCTTTCAGCCAATACTTCATACTGGTCAAGGCTGCTGAAGCACTCATCCCCCGAAGTGCTTATAGCAAACAAAGAGGAATTTCTGCACTTTTGTGAGTACATTTCCAAAAAAAATAAATGTAACAAGACCACAAGATCTGATCATGGGAGATTGAGGAAAGACTCATACTGATCAGCTTTTTTAATTATCTATCTTTCAACTTAATATTCATAAATTCCGTGAGAATAACAAAAAATGCCAGTCAGTAGGTTGTAAACCACTAGTTCATGACCTTATTTAGCAGCTTCACAGAAAATACTATTATTAAACAGTGAAAATGGAAAGTTACAATCCCAACAACATATTAGGATAAACACTAGAGACCAAATTAAACTTTTCTGGACTTTTATAGACTACAAGTACACATCAAGATATGTTTAAGAGGTAAGAAGACACATTAAGACACAATATTAATGAATCTTAAATGTAAAAAAAAAAAAACATTGTATTTAAGACACTTAAAAAATATTTCACTTAAAAAATAATTTAAAGTATGGGTGATTCAAACTATCTGAATAAGGTTACTAAAGAATTAGAATAAAAACTCACCTTAAATGTTTTGCATATCAAGCTGTTAAACTTTTAAGACGTGATCCAGCAGATATTTCTCCCTTTATTGAACAGCAAGCTACCAAGAATCTTTAAACCTAAAGCTCACATTACATAATATTTTCCGAGGTGAGATATTAGATAAGATTTTTCGCCATATGGTTTTTTTTTTTAAACAAACATCCAGTACAGCTTCGAATCTGTGTGCATCCACTCAAGATGAGTTACACCCCTTTCACACTGGCCGAAAAAAAACCTTTTAAACCCTGGACCAATCAGCTTTTAGTGGCAGAGAGAACAGCTCACTGACGAGTGTCTATCTGGGTCAAACGACTGGGAAAGCGACCAGCGTTAAAATCGCCTCGGCTCTGATTGGCATGCAGTAGGAACACCAGAACCAGGTTGACCCTCCAATTTAAGTGACACCATTTAAAGCAACGTACAGACGTCAACACTCTATGCCAGTCGCTTCCTATCTATCAAGCTAGCATAACTCCCTTTATGTTAAATAAAATGCTGGTAAGAGGGATTCGGACAGATAAAAGAGTGAAACAATAAAGCACACTTACTTCGCCCTGTTTTCCTTGCATGTTGATATACATTGTTTACTTTCACATCATGGTGCCACCAGACATACAGCGATGGGGGGACAGAGGCCACCACTTTCCAGCTAGGGGTTAGACCCAGCTTTTTTTGCCAATGGGAAGGGAGCCGTTTGTTAGCAGGTTAACCCCTGTTTGAAAAACACGTGTTATTGCAATGGGAAAGAGGCTTTAGACTTTTTAAAGTTAAACTATACTATAATTCATACATTACAAATAGGCTTTTCACGTGTATGAGTTTTCATGTGATAAGATAAACCGCTTCCACTAGTAAATCTTTTTTCACAGGTCGTACATGACAAAGGTTTTTCACCCGTGTGGGTTCTCATATGAACAGTTAAACTGCTTCCACTGGTGAACCGTTTTTCACAGAGTTTACATGGGTAAGGCCTCTCACCTGTATGAGTTCTCATGTGATATATTAAATTACCCTTTTGACAGAAAGTTTTTCCGCAGGTTACACATGAGAATGGCTTCTCTCCTGTGTGAGTTCGCATGTGACGTGTTAAATCATATCTTTTAATGAAAGCTTTTTCACAGATCACACATGAGAAAAGACCCTCGCCGGTGTGAGTTTTCAAGTGGTAATTTAAACTAGTTCTTTCACCGAACCTCTTTCCACAGGTTTTACACGAGTATGGCTTCTCACCTGTGTGAGTTCTCATGTGACTTATTAAAAGGCTTTTATGACTGAAGCTTCTTGCACAGGTAATGCATGAGAAAGGCTTCTCACCTGTGTGAGTTCTCATGTGACGTCTCAAAACATTTTTATGACCAAAACTTTTTGCACACTTAAAACATGTGAAAGGTTTCTCACCTGTGTGAGTTCGCATGTGATAAGTTAAGCCATTTCTCTCACTGTATCTCTTTCCACACAGTTTACATGAATATGGCTTCTCACCTGTGTGAATTCTCGTGTGTATAGTTAAAAGGCTTTTATGACTAAAACGTTTTTCACAGGTAACACACGTGTAAGGCCTCTCACCTGTGTGAGTTCTCATGTGACGTCTCAAAACATTTTTATGGCCAAAACTTTTTGCACACTTAAAACACGAGAAGGGCCTCTCGCCCGTGTGAGTTCTCATGTGATAAGTTAGAGCATTTCTTTCACTGTATTTCTTTCCACATGTTGTACATGAGAAAGGCTTCTCACCTGTGTGAGATCTCATGTGAATTACTAAAAAGGTTTTACGAGTGAAACTTCTTCCACAAGCAATACATGAGAAAGGTTTCTCACCCGAATGACTTCTAACGTGCGAAGTTAATCTACTCTTATCACAAAATCTTTTTCCACAGGTTACACACAAAAACGGCTTCTCCTCTGCATGGGTTCTCATGTGACGAGCTAAACTACTTATATTGGTGAACTTTTTTTCACAAGTTGTACATGAGAAAGGCTTCTCACCTGTGTGAGTTCTCATGTGACATTTCAAATCAGATTTATTAATGAAGCTTTTTCCACATGTCATACATGAAAAACGCTTCTCACCTGTATGAGTTTTCACGTGATAAGCCAAACCACTTCTTTCATTGTAACCTTTTCCACAGGTTGTACACGTGAAAGGTTTCTCATTTGAGTGGCTTTTAACATGACGCCTTAAAACAGACTTTCTACTATAACTCTTTCCACAGGTCGTACATAAGAAAGGCTTTTCAGCTGTAACAGTTGTTATGTGTGTCTTTGAGTGACTGTTTAGAGATGTAATTTTATCACAAATTTGACCAGTTTGTATATTTTGGTCAGGAGGAGTTTTCAGTTGTGTTTTTCCTTTTGTACTGTCAGCAGTGTCTTTCTGTTCTCTGGTTTTAAGGCATCTATCATATTGTTTCTGCCCTCCATCTCTAGTTTTGCTGAGATCCTTGGAACTGCTTCCTTCCTGATCTTGGTTTTCGACTTTAAGGGAGGCTAGAGAAATGACTCTGTTACTGTTCAATTCAGTTTCAGTGGGGTTTTGTAGCACATTAGAAGGGATTACAAGAACCTCATTGGTCTCCTGTTTCAGTACAAGGTACTCTTCATTGTTACTGATGCAGAGTTGCTTTTGCTCCTCTTTGAACTGTTGATGTTCTCTTTCGTCTTGTTCAAGTTTTATCTGCAGAGGATTTGGGTCCTTTTGATCTAAGGTGGACTCCCCCTCCTGGTTGCTGATCTCAGTTAAAACGCCCTCCTCTTTACATGCACATTTTTCAGGGTGATCTGGAGAAAAGACACAAAAAAAGGTTTAAGTACAAAAACGTACCCTTTACATTAAGGTAGGAATGCCCTAATATGAAAAGCTAAGCCGCTTTCAATATCCAACATTACTATTGATGTTATGGCTGATAACCAATATTTTACGACCTATACATCCATACCCTTTGGACAGGGTGGCTCAAGTCTAGTCCTCAAGTGCTACTATCATGCAACGTTTTTACCCACCCCATTTTTAACACACCTGAATCAAATGAGTTGCTCATTATCATGCCTCTGCTGAGCTAAATGAGAGGATTGAGCCTATATTTTCAGGTGTGTTAGAGAAGAGATGCATCTAAAAATCATGGGATGGTAGCTCTTGAGGACTGGACTTGAGCAATCCTACCGTTACACACCCTGAAAAAAACTGAACACAGGGCCAATCCTGTGCTGCAACAGTATCACTCTCATTAACGATATCCCCAATACAACTATTTCATATCTGGTATGATATCGATATTGCACCTTTGAGAACTGACCCATACCAATATTGACCTGATATGATAGCTACATGAATCATAGATATTTGTAATACTTATTTTGTAGTGTGAAATGTTAGAAAAGGTTTGATTAAGTGATATTACTAATATAACAGAAAACAACAGGCATAATACCTTTAGACAGAAGCATTGTGTTTTTATCAGCTACTAGATGGAAATAAGCGTCATTGGTTTATGTCGGCCCAGTTTTACCCATCGGATCAATTCTACCGCTGCAATAACAAATCAATAAAATTGTTTTTTTTTAAATACATTTTAAGCAATGGCAACAAATTTCATTATTGATTAGTAGCATTTACTGTGTTATTAGACATCAGCCAGTTTACTGCAATAAGAAAAAAAAAGACACTACAAAGCAGGAGAGTGACACAGAGACAGAGCTGCTGATAAGCAAAATATTTTTTCTTTATACTAAATTCAACAGTAATAACAACAGATGCAGCAAACACAGTTTGATCACTTTAGCACTTTAAGCTTTGCAAAGTGAAAAAAGTCATAACATCCAACTTTGCAAAAATGACTTTACAAAGCACGGAAGCATAATACAATATAATATAGAACTATAGTATTACTAGGACATCAAATCTGTGTCAGTTTAGTCTTTCAAATGGGCTACATGTAGGGATTTTAGTAGTCCAGCAGGTATCAGTATAGTGACACAGTGTTAATGAAGCATTGATACAGTTTGGCAATGTGTTGAAACGCTTAATAACACCTTAACAACCCGTGACTAATAGAAACTATCTGCTTCTGTCAGAGGTTTCTGTAAGTCATTGGTTATTTTACATGGGTCAGTTGTTTTCATACCTTTTGTTGTTGACTTGTGTTCCCTGTTGTAGTGATATGACCTGATCAAGCTCTTTCTAACATTTTACAGCATAAAATAAGTAAAAAAAAAAAAAGGTGTGATTCGTACTAACTTTATATCGGGTCAATATCGGTATGTAGCAATTCTCAAAGCTGCAATATGGGTATTCAGTATAAGTTGTACGGTGACATCCCTAATACATGTATCATGATCTTTTTTCAGACTTTAATAGTATGTTGAAATAATTTTAAAAAAGGATCAGAGTAGGACCAAATAATAGAAAACCTCAATACGAAAATGCCAAGAAAAATTAGGTTTTCAGTCACTCATTTAGATTCAATCTTTCTGTCCTGGTTTGAGATGCCTTAATAACAAATTTTTGAAAACTAAAACAAAAATAAAAATAAGAAAAGAATACAAATACCAAACTAAACTGGATCTTATATTTTCCATGAATGAAAATTCTGTCTGAGTTTGAATTGTAAGAGTAATGTCATTTTTTTCCTTCTTTCTCTGCCCTATCCAAACTCTTTTAGATCTCACAAATGTGATCATTTAAATCAGTTAATAATATATGCTCTATAAGTAGATATTAAGCACAAAACATATTTACAATATCAGTTTAAACATATTCTATAAGGATCACAAATAGCAATTTGAATATAAGTTGAAGAATCAGTAAAAAGTCCAGGTCCAAAGCATCTTACAATTAGAGCTGATATTTCATCTCCCAGTCATTTAGTTTTGTGTAACAGCTTAAAAAGCTTCCCGTGTCGCATAAATCTGTGATGTTTATGACATTACTGTAGATTTCAGCTTCTAACTAACTAACTAAGCTTCTAACTAACTAACTAAGTACCGCCGGGGTTTCCCACCTATTCGGTGTAAGATGATCAGGGGTGCGCGGTTAAAGTTCAGCTGTCTGCGCCATTCATCGATCTCTTCCTCGGTCTTGACAATAATTTCTTTAAAGTCATACAATGTTTCTTCATCTGGAATTAACTGCTCGTTTTTGACCTCGCTCGGATGCTGAAATGAAGACATTTTTGCTGCAGACATTCACATGTTTAAATAAAACAACTAGACTATTCATCAGCTACCTTCTGACAGATGGGAAGCTAAAGCTAATGTGCTAATCTTCCGTGTGGCTTCTTCTTCGTCTGTTTCATCAGCTCCCTGTCTTCTTCTTCCTTCGGTTTATGGCAGTTTTGCCAACATGCATAACGCCACCTATTGTTTAACGTTACGTCTCCAGTTTCTTCTTCTTCTTCTTATGGGATTTTATGGCGGTTGGCAGACTTGTGAATTGTGCATTACCGCCACCAACTGATATGGAGTAAAGCAAGAAAACAGGAAACGATTCACCCCCCCCCTACGTCTCCAGTTCATTAGCGCGTATCTTTAAAAGTCTAACAGTGCTCCCTGGTGGCTTAAATCTCCATTACATCCATCCAAGTAACCCTATTGATCTTTCTTTTTCTGTTAAACTTTGTAATTTGCAAATAGTACAAAGGACACATTTTAAAGTAGATGTAGAACAGGACTATATATATATATATATATATATAATAAATCTTTTTTATCCATCATATGAAAGAGAATTGTTCTATTCACCTAAAACTGTCCAAATAAGTAGAATATAAATCAGAGACGTAGCCAGGAGGGTAACTCTGGATGGGGCACATAGATCCCCAGCTCAGTGGGAGAATCTGTCAACAAATAGCTGTTCTATCCTCAGATTTTTGAATAACTGAAAATTGACACAAGAGACATCAATCACAGGTTGCAGCTGGTAATTTAAGGCATACTAGGAACATGTATAGTAGAAAGCACTGTTTCAGTAGAGACCGATCTATCTCTGTACATCACCCTGAACACAATCCTCCTGTAAAACACAGTGATGTGGGAGTCATCATCATCATCTTGAGTAGAGGCGGGGGAGCTGGTCAAAGTCGACAGTAAGATGATGTAGGTTAATCAGAGCAGTTGTCCACCCCAATGTTAAAGACTTTATGGAGTGGAAGTTCACCTTCTTGGAGGTAAACATAACTCAACATACAGTCAGCTGCAAAAGCATAATTTAAATCCATTATTTATTTTTAGCTAGGCTCAAGAATAATATTATGGTGTTAGCCGGGATATAAGTCTTACGTAGTTGTCTGTATATCATCATCATCATCATCATCATCTCTGAGTAATAAAATGACCAAGGTATTTAATTTTATTAGAAACATTAAGGGCATTGTTGGACGATTTAAACAAAAAACAAAAATTGTCCTGCTGGGTTCTACAAATCAAAGTAGCACTTTTTACAGACTCTCCTTTTCTTTAAGTTATCAAAGAATTTTCTGTACTTAACTGAAATAAAACTTTAGAAGCATCAATAAAGTACATAAGGGGAGGTTCTGTTTTGGCCCTGTACAGATTTACTATTTCCCTAAGTGCATAAATGCACATGCTAGTGCCGTGCTTTGGTTTAAAACCAAACCCATTATCCTGAGATGTCATAAACACATTTAAGCAAAATATGCTCTGATTCTGTCAAAATCCTCTTCATGTTATTTACTTTTTATACACTAAAACAAGTTATAATAATGCTGCAATATTATCTGAAACTTCAGCCGAAACTTCGTAAACCATTGATGGTAGAGGTGGATCTAGATCTAGATCTCTTTACAAAAACCTGCAACATCATTACACATTTTCCTGGCTTAAACTTATGCTCTTGTTGTATGTAGCGCTGTATGTTGACTCTCGTTGATTTTCAGTTATTTTTTAACCCTTTCTATGCCCTGACCTTAAACCTAGCCATTACCAGTACATACATCACCCTAACCCTAAACCAGGCTAAATTCACAACTTAGCCCTGAACCTAAATGTTAACTAACTGAGCAGGAAAATTGATTAAATCTGAATAATGGTTCTCACTCTGATGCCAAGACAGGACCACACACCTTAGACCTAAACCCAACCCAAGAAGAGAACTGTTCCACGAGCTGAGGGGACCCCACAAGTAGCATTTTCCTAGAAAATTGGTCCCAGTAAGGTAAAAAAGAAAACAGATTTTGGTATAACAAGTTGGAACACACCTTTATTAATAGTATATTTATTAGACAGTTAATCTTTTTCATTAATACATTTCTTTAACCAAGAAGATAAAACTTCTTCAAACTTTTGTGTGATGAATGAAAAAGTTACAAACGTAAAGGAGGTCACCATTTAGATTAGCTTTACCAAATGTTAAGTCAAGCAAAATATTTTAACATTAAAAGGCAAAACATCTCAGGTGAAAAAGGGCTTACTTCTGCCTGTTAGTTGTAACTCGGTCTTTCTATGTGGCTGGAAACCCACTTTCCTGCCACTTAAAGGCTGGAGTGAGAAGGTCGGTGCCTTACTGTAGTTAAATGCAGTTAGGCATGGGCTGGTCACCTGTTTCTAAGGCTGCAGTCGTACAAACAGCAGCATGAAGTGACCCAAATCTGATCTTTTTGCCCATATGTGACCTGTATCTGATCTTTTCATGTCTGTCTGAACAACACAGATTTCTTTCCAATGCGACCCAGGCCCATTTGGCTTTCTGGTCCTGAATCATATGTATATAGTCTTTTCAAATGTGACCTGTGTCTGAATGGCCAGGTCGCATTCATCCGACTTGTACTTCATTAATATTCAACAAAGGTCCCTATTCTGTCTTGCTACACAGAAGTGAGAAGAAAAACAACAACCATAGCGGGCAATAATGCGGAAAGCAGTCTTTATTTTCAACCATTTTGAAAAGTTTGTGTTGTTGATGCACTGGCTGAGGTTGGGAAAGAAATGAAAGATTGCAAGATGCTCCAGCACTACCCACCATGTTTATCTCCATAAATACAGAGACCTCATCCTCTACTACACAAGTGAGACACTTAAGTTGTGTGAATGCAGTTCACACAGGAGATCACATACAAGTTGCATATATACGGAAATGTGAACAATCAGGCAAAAAGAATCGGATTTCACAAAAAAAATCGGAATTGAACATTAAAGCCTGCAGTGAGAAGGTACCCTGTGTTGCCCGGTATGAAAAAGTCAAGTTTCAAAAACATTTAAGTTTTCTGTAATGTTGTCAGTAGTGCTTTTTTAAAATGTATCTCTCGCCAGAGACAATTGGGTCAGATCACTCAGGTTGCGTGCACGGTGCAGCCTTGTAGCTGCTAGTTTTGCAGGTAGATTTATGACAGCAGTAGGTGAATGCTCCAAACCTCTGCCCACTTTTAACTTTTAAAAGAATAGTCAGCCATGTTTGAGTATTTAGGCTACCACATGAAGTCGAACAATAAAGGCTTGAAGGAGGGTGGTATCTGACCTGCAAGTCAAGCTTTAGAACATTAGCAGCCAAAGGAGGGAACACCAACATGATGGCTTATCTGCAGAAACATTGCCAATGATTGCAAGCTAACTTCAAGGGAAAGCCATGCTGTCTTGAAATGCACAAGCTACCCCTAGCATCATGTATAAGTGTTAAACAATTACAACCGTGTTACCGAGTCAGACAGCTGGTAACAGCACTGATTCGCACATTCTCTCCTCGAGCTCCAAATAACTAAGAGCAGAGCAAGACAGGAGGAACCATGGAGGCTGTAGGCGGTCTGGAGCGGAGAGGAACAGAGCGGGGCGGTTGTGGGATTTTGGGGTTAGACCTTACAGCTAAAAGCTAAATACAGAGAAAGCTAACACGCTTACATTCATGAATCATAACCTTGACTAAGAGATATTTCAATTATTGAGCAAGTCCCCAAAACTGTTAAGACAGAGTTTTGATTTAAGGATTTCATTAAGTACTGCATGTATTTATCTTTATTAAATAGCATTACAATTAAAATTAATTCATATTTCTTCTATCTCATGTCCTAGATGTCTTTCAAAGACAAGTAACTTTTACAAACATCTTTTTAAATTTAGACATTTTGAAATAACACAATTTTGCAATATGATCATAATACTGATTCCATAATACTTTTTACATAAGGCTGATATACCATCAGTATTATATACCGACCCATGCCTAAGAGTCATTTGAGGTAAAAACTGACCTTTATGATTTGATTTAATTATCATTATTATATTGCAACTGCAAATACTTGCCCATCCCTAATCTAAACCTAACTTATGTCTGTGCTGTTGTCAGTCAGCAGTATTTGCATCCCAAAACAGAAACTAAGAGATAAAAATAATGATTCAGAAAAGCTTATCAACCCCAATGGGTAATATATTTGTAGCCTACCAGTCCATATATTAATTTCTATCATGTTTTAAAAAAAACAAATAGATAAATTATATTTATATAAGCTAAATAGTAGCTGCTGCTTACGAGCAGCCTTGCTCTGTCTTTCCCTCTCTCTTACTACGTTATGGGAATATTGTTTTACAAAGGCATATTTGATGTAAGAATTCTGTCTGAAATAACCTCACCGACTTGTAGAAAACAATTAGTGCCGGTCACCTTGTTGATCAGACACCATACCTCAGTTAAGGATTCCTTAACTACAGTGTTGGTTAGAGCTTTGTCTGGACCGCCATGTCAATTACTACACCTTCAACACAGGAAGTTACCAAGCATTGTCAAATTGTAGGTTTAGCGTTACCTCATTTCACCTGTGTGAGTCCTCATGTGTCGTGATAAATTGCCTCCAGAGGAGAACCTTTTTTCACAGGTTGTACATGGGAAAGGCTTCTCACCAGTATGAGTCCTCACGTGACATATTAAAACAGATTTATGGTTGAAACTCCTTCCACAAGTACTGCATGAGTAAGGCTTCTCACCAGTGTGAGTTCTCATGTGACGTGTCAAAACAGATCGTGTTCTGAAACCCTTTTTACACGTAGCACAAACGAACGGCTTCTCATCTGTGTGAGTTCTCATGTGATAAGCTAAACCACTTCTTTCATAGTAACGTTTCCCACAGGTCGTACATGAGAAAGGCTTATCGCCTGTGTGACTTCTTATGTGTAGAGTGAAACCATTTCTTCCGCTGAAACTCTTTCCACAAGTAACACAGGTGAAAGGCTTCTCACCTGTGTGCGTTCTCATGTGACGATTCAAAATTGTTTTATGACTGAAACTTTTTCCACATGCAGTGCATGGGAAAGGCTTCTCTCCTGTGTGACTTCTCATGTGGATTGTTAAAAGGCTTCTATCACGGAAACTTCTTTCACAGGTAACACAAGTGAAAGGCTTTTCCCCTGTGTGACTTCTTGTGTGAATTGTTAAAAGGCTCCTGTGACTGAATCTCTTTCCACAAGTGATACAAGAAAAAGGCTTCTCACCAGTGTGAGTTCTCATGTGAATTCTTAAAATGCTTTTATGACCAAAACTTTTTCCACACGCAATACAGGAGAAAGGTTTCTCACCTGTATGACCTCTGGTGTGAAGAGTTAAACTATAATTTGTTGTAAATCTTTTTCCACAAGTTGCGCATGAGAAGGGCTTCTCCTTTGTGTGAGTTCTCATGTGACGAACTAAGTTGCATCTGCTGATGAACCATTTTTCACAGGTCATACATGAGAAAGGCCTCTTGCCTGTGTGAGTGGTCATGTGATAGCTCAAACCGCTTCTTTGAGTATAACTCTTTTTACAGGTTGTGCATGAAAAAGGCTTCTCACCTGTGTGAGTTTTCATGTGATATGTTAAAGCACTTCGTTGACTGTAACGTTTTCTGCAGGTAGTACATGAGAAAGGCTTCTCACCTGTGTGAGATCTCATATGACGAGTTAAATTAGATCTAGTCCTAAAACGTTTTTCACAGGTCTCACACAAGTAAGGTTTCTCACCTGTGTGAATTCTCATGTGATAAAGTAAACTACACTTGTCACTGTAATCCTTTCCACAGGTTGCACATGTGAAAGGCTTCTCGCCTGTGTGAGTTCTCATGTGTCGTTTTAAAATAGATGTTTTATTGCAACTCTTTCCACAAATAGTACATGAGAATCGCTTCTCCGCTCTGTGAGTTCTCTTGGCTGTGTTTTGTTTTGAACTGTCAGCAGTGCATTTCTGCTCTTTGGTTTTCTGGGATCCTTCATTTTGTTTTTGCTCTTCATCTCCATTTATTCCTTGGTCTTCAGAACTGCTTCCTTCCTTATTCTGGTTCTCATATTCAGAGGAGGCCCACGAGATCAGCTGGTCCCTGTTTGGGTTGCTTTCATTGTAGCTTTTTTGCACATTAAAAGGATTCCCCAAAATGAAATCAGGCTCCTGTTTTAACACAAACTGCTCTTCCTCCTGATGGATGCAGAATGACGAGCAGATCGATTGCTTCTTCTCTTCTTCTTTGAACTCTTGATGTTCTGGGTTTTCTTGCTCTTGTTTAATCTGCAGAGGTTCTGGTTCCTCCTTAACTATAGTGGAGTTCCCCTCCTGATGCCTCAGCTCACTGGTATCCTCCTCCTCTTTGACCACACAATTTTGTGGGAGATCTAGAAAAGAAACAATGTGAGTTAAATAACACCCTTTACTTTAATGCCTAGATGCAGCTAAACAGGCTTTATTTCATTCCTTTTAAAAATGGCAAACATAGATATAGCAAACTACTTAATAAACATAGTCCTGCTGACTGAAGAGAAAAAGCTCTGAAATATATCTTTTTACATGCTTACATTGTTTTTTTTTACTTTTTTTTACATTTATAATTTATATAAAATTCACAGCAAAACATATTTTTTTCTAAATTCCAAACATTTGTTTAAATGTTTTCTATTTTATGTTATTTAATGTTAAATTATTAATAGTATTTATTTTTAGATTAATCACATAAAAATATAATTGATAAATTGATAACTCATACCCCTTTCAGACTGGCTGAAAAAGCAGTTTAAACCCAGGAACAATCAGCTGTTATTTGCAGTGGGAACAGCTCATTAATGCGTGTCTACCCGGGTCAAACGACATGTGGGAACACCAGACGCTGGTTGACCTGCTAAATTACACGACACCATTGAACGCAACATATGGACATCAACACACCGTGCCAGTCGCTTCTGATCCAACAAGCTGAAACAACTCTGTTTACATTTGATAAACATGGCGCAGCACTAGTAAGAGAGATTGGAACAGATAAAAGAGCAAAATAATAAAGAATAATGACTAAGTTCTGGCTCCGGTTAATGTTCCTCTCCATCCATCCATGGGGAGTGTTGGCCTAGTGGTTAGAGCAGTCCGCTTGTGCTCTGAGACGGTTGCAAGTACCTGGTTTGATCCCCACAGCCTGCACTCTGGGTCTTTGAGTAAAACCCTTAAACAATGTTAGATTACAAAACACTATTTTATTTTAATTGTGTCACCCCCAAGGTTCCGAAACTTGCCTGGATAGTAAAATCCCAGCCATATCATTCTCTCTCTGATCTGGTGAAAGCATGATGACAGCGCCAATGTAAAGAAACTTCTAATGATATAATTACCATGGGGATAGAAAGTTTTTAAAACAAGCAATTGCTTTTAGGTTTTAAAGTTGGTTATGATAATAAAAATAATGATAATAATACAAGATTTCAATGCATCTTAAAATATGTTCCTTGTGAAAAATAAAGTATAAAACATAACATTTTAAAGCGGGCCCAATATAAGTTGTTCAGAAATAAAAAATGACTGAAAAGAACAAACTAAGTATGCAATAAAGTTTGAAGACTGACCTCATTTACACACAAACTTTAAGCATTGCTTCTTTAAACTTAGAAAAGAAAATACCTTTATTGTCCCACATTGGGGAAACTGTGGTAAATTGTTTTAATTGTTGAGTAAAGAAGAGGTTTTCAAAGATCACAAACTGTAATTTGGATTATTATAATGAATAATAAAAAGTCAAAATCATGGCAGATCATGCTAATAAGGCTGAAACAATTAATCAGATTCATCGTTTAATTTATAGATTTAATTAATCGATTAATTGTTGTAACAATCGTCAACTAATTTAATAATCGATTAATCGTTAACTAGAGTATAGAGACTGTAAAACATGCCTAGAGCCAGCCCACCCAGCAATCCATTTAGAGCAGTAATTATACCAAAATGAGTGGTGATCTTCTGAATTTTATAAAATCACCTTCCTGTTTTTGCACTGTTATTACTGCTGCTGTGTCATACCTATTCGGTGTAAAATGATCTTGGGTGTCCGGCTAAAATCCACCAGTCGGCGCCATTCATCGATCTCTTCTTCCGACTTGACGATTATTTCTTTAAACTCAGAGAGCGTTGCTTCGGCATCAGGTAACTCTTCGTTGTTAATCTGTCCCTGTAGTTGAACTGAAGACATTTTACTGCACATATTTAAAGAATGA
This sequence comes from Cyprinodon variegatus, assembly GCF_000732505.1. Lineage (NCBI taxonomy): Eukaryota > Metazoa > Chordata > Actinopteri > Cyprinodontiformes > Cyprinodontidae > Cyprinodon > Cyprinodon variegatus. Next base: position 69,338 of record NW_015150969.1, on the reverse strand, counting down.
CCTAAATCAACGGACCTGTCTTTAACTATTTGTGGCAAGGAACGCTAACGTTATTGTCTGCTGTGCGTTTCACTGTAACTGTACCGAAAAAACGGAGAACGATATTTAGTTCCGCTTTTAATTTTCTAATCCCCACTGGATATTTTATATTGAACAAAATTTTATTTCTATGTATATTGACATATTAAATTAATTAAATAATATATTTTTTGTAAATTGGTTTATTAAATGAAACACATTATAATGATTATCTGCAAAAAAGGATAATGTTTTCATGCTTTTTTTTCCTATTGTTTATGGAAATCTTTCTTGACAGGAAAGGGGATATATATTTAAAATATGTAATCTCGGATTCATAATTTTATATAGTGTAATGAGACGTGGGAATTAGGAAAAGTTAGTTTAACACCTACTTTAAGTAGTTTTTTTAGGTCAACTATTTAAAATCTGACAAATATGATTTCTGCTTTTTCTTAAAAGCTTGTATACATGTCTGTTTATTTAAAGACAACACAAAAACAATGACTACAAAAATGAACACATCAAACTACAATAAACGGTACAAACAGTTATACAAACAAACCAGTATTATATCAAGGATTAAAAAGAAAAGAAATAGGAAAAAAATTGAGGTGTGGGGGCATCAATGAAACAAATGTAAATATTCAAAACACTTTTTACATCCACATGACATGGTTTTATGTTCGCCCCGGAGTGACCGGCCCAGAGCTGACGGCTCGGTTCGAATGCCCGGTGTGTTTTGATTACATGCAGGACTGTAGTCGACCAAAATCCTGGACGATTTTGAAATTCCCCCTAGACATTTTTTTTTAGGTATGAAAAGCAGGACATGTCCGGTAAAAAGAGGACGTCTGGCCACCCTACCATATCAACGATTTGATGTTTCAGTGAGTGAGTGCTTGTTGCTATGATGCGTCTTTGCTCAGCATCTTCGCTCGTTGTAAACCAACCAATCAGTGCACAGCTAAATATTCATGAGCATACTATAAAAGGAAGGAAACCTGTTGTTTCATTCTAGGGCTTATAACCAGGCTTGCATTAGGGCTCATAGAACAGCAAATATGCCATTTTCAGCTCAACCAATGTCTTTAATGATTAGGATTTACATTTACAGCTTCCATTAATTTATAATTTTTTTAATCATCTCACCCTCCTGCTTCAAATCAGTTTTATAACTAATATAACATTGGGGTGACAGTGGTGATGGCTGCAGAGGTTTGCTCTTCAACCAAAGGGTCGTCAGTTCAAGTTTCGGCTCCAGTTTTTAATGTTAATTCTGGTCCTTAAGTACCACTGTCATGCAAGTTTGAGGTGTTTACTTAGTGCAACACCTCAAACTTGCAACACAAATAAAAGATAAAAAGGCTTCTGCAGCACATGAAGGCTGCTGAGGAGCTCATACAATAACCTAAAGTCTAGCAAGTAGGTATACAGTTTTATTCTTAACCATTTTTATCAGGCAATTAACCTGTATTAGGAATATAATTTCTAAAATTTTCAACAAAAACCAATTGTGGTTGATAAGAGATAAAAAAGCTAAGAAATTCACAATTTAATTAGCTTTACCAAGAGTTAAGACTGTCAAGATATTTTAGCAGAAAAATGTTCATTGATCTTAAACAATTCCTTACCCAAATCTGTTATACTTGCCAAAGCTATGTCTAATAGGGCCAGCCACACAAGATAAACACACAAAGTACTAATCGAAGCTGAAGTTTAAATCTCAAAGCTTTAGCAGACTTTTTAACGGTGGAAAGACGGTACTTATAAATCTTGCTTTATAAGGCTACTCTTTTTTGTTTAAGACATTCCCTAAATAATTACTCATAAAATAATCCCTTCAATTTTAGAACTCATAATTGTCAGCAGATATGCATAATTTTCAAGTATTTCAGTAAACACTCATCTTTAAAAATGCCTTTTTAATCAAGATGCTGCATTTCAAAGATGACATTCAGCTATAATGGACATGACGTCACCCATTAATCAGTCAGAGAGACTTGTTAGCAACTGACCAATAAGCGAAAAAAATTTGTCCCGAAGTGAAACGCCCCCAACCTGCAGGTTCTGCAGCCTGTTTCTCTCCAACAACATGTAGCATTATGATGCATAGTTGACAGGAATTTTTGTTATAATGACATCTTAAAAAGATGAGTCTTAAAAAATTGTAACAGATGGACGAAGCCTTTCTGATGACTTCATGATCAGCTTAACACACCGATAATCAATGGGAGTTGCCTTTGTATAAAAGATGTTTAGGAAATCATACATTTTCTGTTATTTAGCTGGAAAAGACCTGTTTCCAAAATATATATGAACATGTAGGTTAGTATACTGAATCCAAGGCAATGTGCTGGCATGGGGCACAAATATTTTTACGCAGCTTGATTACATATATGATTACTTTTCCTTAGATTCGACCATCTCCTAAATGTATTATTATTATTAAAGTTTATTTGATAGGGACAGACACACATTTACATAGACAAACTGAATGAAACAGCAGTCCCATGTTTGCATCATAGTGCAATAGCAACAGCTAATTCGCAGCACTTGTCACTAGATGGGCTTTTAAAAATAACTCTAAAAATTGAAGTGAAATAATTTGAAATAACACAACATAATATATATACAAACAGAGAAGTAAAAAAAAATTAAAAATGAGTACAGGTCTGTTTTTGACATAACCAGAGTTTTGTTTGATTTTT
>NW_015150969.1:58525-60133 GCF_000732505.1 Cyprinodon variegatus | reverse complement strand
GGTGAAGTGATGATATGAACGTTGTTCCCAGAAATATAAATTTTGAATGATCGGGGTAAATTACACGTTGTATTATATGTTTCTTCTCCTCATACGCTTCAAAGAGACTGGTCTAAAATGTAGTTTAACAACGGTCTTTCCGTAGCTGAAATTATTCGGTACGTTTTGATCGGATTTTATTTCTACGTGGATATTTTCAATATGATTTTTTGAAATGGGTAAATAGTGAGGAGGATTGAAATGTTGCGTGATAATATCGCCGTATCGGCCTTCTATTTTCACAGTACGTAAGAGAGGGGCATAAGCATCGCCCACCACCTGTGGAGCGACTACATCGCTATAGCAATAAAAAAGATCTGTACCACCTTTTAGATCAAAAGGGTGAGGAAGGGTTCTTTTACCAGCCAAAATCCATTTTCCCGGCTCTGCCCCCAACATGTAAGCTATAGGAGGATAAAACGTATATTGTACCGACCCCCTGCTTGACAAAATATCCTTTTTTCAATCATATTCATCTTTAAATATATATCACTTTCTATTTTTCTAAGATGGTTTTCAATCTCCGCTTTGAATCGCGTCATGTCCTCATATTATCCGTGCGTTATATTCTGCCGGAAGAACTGCTCCCATCCAGCTTCCCGCCATTCAAAATAGGCCGATTCTGCAGGGACGTTAAACCACGTGTGGGGATATGAAATCTCTACCAAGGCAACCTGCCATCTACCTTCTAAATTGATATGCAGCCCCAAATTTACACAGAAACTAGATCCGGTATTATTTTTAAATACGTCCACGCTGCTGTTAGACGGTAATGTAATATAGAATCCGTCTTTATCGCTCACCGCATCCATGGTAAAGTGTCGGTGGTGGGTTCAATGCAGGGGTTTTTTATACATCAATCAGGTCTGACGCTCTGACCCAACTGTTAAATTTCTCCGGCCAGTTCTTCAATTTTACACTTGTTTTTGACCTCTGAGCGTACGTCGTTTTAATATCTTCTCCACATGGTATACCTTGTCTTTGGGTATTTTGACTCTCTGTATTTCTTCTTCGTAAAAAGACCCCTCGATCTGCTCTCCATCATAGTCCGTTAATTTATACACAGAAGGAGAACGACTGACGCATTCGGATATGGTGAAGATTTCATACGTAAAGCTTTGTTCATATTTCTTATCAAACACCCCTCTTAACTTTGAAATTCTAACCGGGTCACCCTTCTTAAATTTCCTCTTTGTTGCCTTCTTTCTTTCTCTCCCCACCTTCAGACCGTAAAGATTCCTTAGAACTTGGTCTTTATTTTCAAAGGAAACCTGCATCGGGGTCATTTTTATACTGGAATGATAGCTGTGATTATAGCTTTTTACAAGATCTTGAAGCACATCCAGATATCTCCGTGTGTTATTAGCGGTGAAATATCGCCACATTCTTGTTTTGAGGGTGCGATTAAATCGCTCTATGACGGAGGCCTTCACATCGCTGGCTGTCGCAAAATGGATAATTCCATATTTTTTCATTAAGGCCTTAAAGTCTTTGTTAAAGAATTCTTTCCCTGCGTCGGTTTGAATCTTCTTAGGAATTTTACTGTCTTTAAACACCGATTCAAACGCC
>NW_015150969.1:54977-56393 GCF_000732505.1 Cyprinodon variegatus | reverse complement strand
TTCGTAATAAGACCCCTCGATCTGTTCTCCATCATAGTCCGTTAATTTATACACAGGTGGTGAACGTTTCACGCATTCGGATATGGTGAAGATTTCATCCGTAAAGCTTTGTTCATATTTCTTATCAAACACCCCTCTTAACTTTGAAATTCTAACCGGGTCACCCTTCTTAAATTTCGTCTTTGCCGCCTTCTTTCTTTCTCTCCCCACCTTGTGACCGTAAAGATTCCTCAGGACTTGGTCTTTATTTTCAAAGGAAACCTCCATAGGGGACATTTTGATGCTGGAATGAAAGGAGTCATTATAACTTTTTACAAGATCTTGAAGCACATCCAGATATCTCCGTGTGTTATTAGCGGTGAAATATCGCCACATTCTTGTTTTAAGGGAGCGATTAAATCGCTCTATGACGGAGGCCTTCAGATCGCTGGCTGTCGCAAAGTGGATAATTCCATATTTTTTCATTTAGGCCTTGAAGTCTTTGTTAAAGAATTCTTTCCCTGCATCGGTTTGAAGCTTCTTAGGAATTTTTTGTGTCTTTAGACACTGATTCAAACGCCCTTACTACTTCTTTTTTTTAAGAGCTTGGACAAAAGCCTTTTTGGAAAACAAATCAATTACCGTTAATAAATAATTGTATCCGTCATTTTGGTCGGCTAAAGATTGCATGTCACAAAGATCTGCCTGAAATTGTTTCAAAGGCCCAGAGACAAAAACCCTGTTCCTTGGAAAATGAAGTCTTGCCGGTTTGTGGAGAGTGAAAGCGTCTTGCTCAGACAAAAAATCTTCAACCTCAGCTACATTAATATTTTTCCCATTTTCATTCTGCAAAGCTCTCCTTAACCTATCTATTCCCCCAAAACTTCCAGGATTGGAAGGGTTATAGTAGACTTTTCTTATAGCTTCACGATCAGACATCCTATTCCTTACACCAACAATCAAAAAATAATGAGACTTTTTATTCTTTTCTCCTTTATTTACAACGGGTAAATGAGTAAAACAACAAAACACAAAACCCAGAAAAATTCTTCATAATGTAACGCTTTTCAAATGACATCTGCAAACTAGGAATGTAAAAACTTTTCAAATCACATCTACAAACTACCAAATGTAAAAACAAAACTTTTCAAATCACATCTACAAAATGTAAAAACTTGAAATGTAAAAACAAAACTATTCAAATCACATCTACAAACTACAAAATGTAAAAACGTTTCAAATCATAACTACAAACTTGAAATGTGAAAAACAAAATAGGAATGAAAATGAAAATTTTTTTTTAAATCTTTTTTTTCTTTCAATCACTTCCAAGTGATACAGAAGATAAACAAGCAACTAAATAGCACATCATTCATCCGGTGCGACCAAAGATGTTTGAAATAGTACAGAGTTGTTTGATTTTGTAAATTTCTCTGT
>NW_015150969.1:51164-53427 GCF_000732505.1 Cyprinodon variegatus | reverse complement strand
CCAACCATGCCAGAATCCTCTAAAGACCATTCTTCATGCAGTGTTTCTATAGGAGGATGCTGAACCCTGCATAAATACATTGCCGATTTCTTGGGAGCTTCAAGGGGGTGGTTCGAAGCTTGGAATACAGAAATTGGCGTCTCGGATAATAAAGATGTTCCGCTCGGAAGGATGGGGGATGGGACCAGAAGGGGGGGAGGGGTGATGTCATAAATCATTTGTGGGGGATGGGACTGGAAGGGGGGAGGGGTGATGTCATAAATCATTTGTTGGGGAGGGGTGAGGTCATAAATCATTTGTGGGGGAGGGGTGAGGTCATAAATCATTTGTGGGGGAGGGGTAAGGTCATAAATCATTTGTGGGGGAGGGGTAAGTTAATGAGGTCATAAGTCATCAATCATTTGTGGGGGATGGGACCGGAAGGGGGGAGGTAATAAGGTCATAAGGTCATATGTCATCAATCATTTTTGACATAAGGTGGCTTAATTATCTCTCTCCCTCTGTATGATTTCTCACGTGACGTTTGAAAAGAGAGTTTGTGCTGTAACACTTTCCACAGGTCATACATGAGAAAGGCTTGCCTGTGTGAGTGGTCATGTGATAATTTAAAGAACTTCTTCGAGTGAAACTTTTTTTACAGGTAGTACACGAGAATGGCTTCTCCCCTGTGTGAGTTCTCATATGACGTGTTAAATCAGATTTACATCTAAAGCCTTTTGCACAGGTGTCACATAAGAAAGGTTTCTCACCTGTGTGAGATCTCATGTGATAAAGTAAACTAGCCTTGTTTCTGTAAGTGTTTCCACAGGTTGTACATGTGCAAGGCTTCTCGCCTGTGTGACTTCTTATGTGACACTTTAATAGAGACCTTTTACTGTAACATTTTCCACAAGTCACACACGAGAAAGGCTTCGCGTCTGTGTGAATTCTCATGTGATTAAGTAAACTAGCCATGTCACTGTAACCCTTTCCACAGGTTTTACACTTGTACAGATTTTCATATTTGTGAGTTTTCATATGACGTGTTAAATCAGATCTAGTTCTAAAGCTTTTTTCACAGGTCTCACATGAAAAAGGTTTCTCACTTGAGTGGGTTTTTATGTGATAAAGTAAACTTTTCTTGACACGATAACTCTTTCCACAGGTTGTACAGGTGAATGGTTTCTCTCCGGTGTGAGTTCTCATGTGACTATTTAAAAGATACTCTTTACTGTAACCTTTTCCACATGTCATACACGAAAAAGGCTTATCGCCTGTGTGAGTCCTCATGTGATACATTATAGCACTCTTTTCACTGTAACCCTTTCCACAGATTGTACATGTGTAAGACTTCTCATGTGTTTTCATGTGACGTTTTAAAAAGCATTTTCTGCTGAAACCCTTTCCACAGGTCATACATGAGAAAGGCTTCTTGCCTGTGTGTAAGGCCATGTGATCAATTAAAACACATTTTTCAGCGAAACTTCTACTACAGATAGTACACGAGAAAGGCTTCTCGCCTGTGTGAGATCTCATATGACGTGTTATTTCAAATCTAGTTACAAATGTTTTCTTACAGATCTCACATGAGAAAAGCTTCTCACCTGTGTGCGTTCTTGTGTGATAAACTAAACAGGTCTTTGTACTAAATCCCTTTCCACAGGTTGTACATGTGTAAGGCCTCTCACCTGTGTGAGTTCTCATGTGATAAGCTAAACTCGGTTTGGTACTGCAGCCCTTTCCACAGGTCGCACACGTGTAAGGCTTCTCACCCGTGTGACTTCTCATGTGGCATTTCAAAAGCGATCTTTTATTGTAACCCTTTCCACAGGTCAAGCATGAGAAAGGCTTCTCATCAGTGTGAGTTTTATTGTGATAAATTAAATTACTCTTGTCAATGTAACTCTTTCCACAGGTTGTACATGTGAAAGGCTTCTCTCCGGTATGACTTCTTATGTGACGTTGTAAACGATATCTTTGACTATAAATCTTTCCACAGGTCATACATGAGAAACCATTCTCCGCTGAGTGACTTATTTTGGGTGTGTTTGGATTTGAACTGTCAGAAGTGCCTTTCTGCTCTTCAGTTTTCTGGCCCCCCTCATTTTGTTTCTGCTCTTCGTCTCTTCCTTGGTTTTCAGAACTGTTTCCTTCCTGATGTTCTTCAGAGTAGCCATGTGAGATAAGCTGGTCCCTGTTTGGGTTCCTTTCATTGTTGTTTTTTTGCACATAAGGAGGATTCACCAAAATGTATTCAGTCTCCTCTTTTAGCACAACCTGCTCT
>NW_015150969.1:45376-48192 GCF_000732505.1 Cyprinodon variegatus | reverse complement strand
GAGGAATAAAAAAATATACATATATATATATACCATTCTCCGCTGAGTGACTTATTTTGGGTGTGTTTGGATTTGAACTGTCAGAAGTGCCTTTCTGCTCTTCAGTTTTCTGGCCCCCCTCATTTTGTTTCTGCTCTTTGTCTCTTCCTTGGTTTTCAGAACTGTTTCCTTCCTGATCCTGATGTTCTTCAGAGTAGCCATGTGAGATAAGCTGGTCCCTGTTTGGGTTCCTTTCATTGCTGTTTTTTTGCACATAAGGAGGATTCACCAAAATGTATTCAGTCTCCTCTTTTAGCACAACCTGCTCTTCCTCCTGACTGATGCAGAATGAAGGGCAGATTGATTGCTGCTTCTCTTCCTCTTTGAACTCTTGATATTTGCAATTCTCTTGCTCCTGTTTTATCTGCATAGGCTCTGGTTCTTCTTTTACAGATGTGGAGTTCCCCTCCTGGTGGCAGAGCTCAGTGGAATCCTCCTCTTCTTTGCACACACAATTTTGTGGGAAATCTGGATAAAAAGACAAAACCAAAGCTGATAAATGCAAGTGAAAGAATAACCCTCTCCTTTCCCAGGTTGTGCTTCTGTGTTTATTTATTGTATCTGACTTTGTCTTCTCAAACCCCCGGTTGGCCTAGGCAGAAGATTAGTTACACTCGGCCCAATTTTGCTGGAGATTTTTTCCTCTAAACTGTCTTAATCAATCTGTCTGTTCCAGTTAAATCTTCCCAGTTTTTATCCTTCATACTTTGTCACAGAAGTCCTTGAAAATTTGCCTTAAATTTAATTAGTAATCAAAATTCTCATTGAAAGGCAAGCTAAGAGAATGATTCATCACTATTGTCTCCTGTGTTTTACCCCAGAGGTAATTACTGCTATCTATCACTGATGTTTGACTTTCCTCCATGTCTTGAGCTATTACACCATTCAGATTGATCGAATGATCGATTATTGAAATTATTGTCAGCTAATTTAGTAATTGATTAATCGTTAACTTGGTTACAGAGACTATAATGCTATGTTCACCCCGCAAGCAGCAGAGGCAGCAGAAGCAAAAGGTTGATGCACATCTTGGCGCAAAAAAAGGTCCTGCAGCGCGTTTTGAGCAGCAGAAGCAGTGTGTCTGACCATCTGATGTGCGAGACGTGCTGCAAAACGCAGCAGCTGCTGGAGTTGGGAAAATTGCTGCTTTAAATCGCACAGTTTATGCCCGTCTTTAGTTCTTGGTATAAATAATGATCCATTGATTATTCCTTGCTGACCGGACTAATCCTTTAAAGCCTTATAAGGCCCAAGAAGACGAGATTAAAACCAAAACATTTTTTTTAATAATAAAAAAAGTGAACAACTTTCACTCTTTTACAATTTAAGTAACACAACCACCATCCTCGCAGAAGCACATACTCCTCCTAGATTCTTAATATTCTGTCAAGAACCTCCTAAAATATGATTTTATACGGTATAATTATGCAACATTCCGCTAATACAAAAAACAAAAGGCTTGCCTCAAGCTGTTATGCAACAGAAGGGATGTTAATCACATACAAATTTAACAAGGGAGGAATAAAAAAATATACATATATATATATCTTTAATCATTATCAATACTGTTATTAAGTAACAAAAGAGTTCAGTAACAAATTATTGCAGACACTTAGATACCGGCTCAAATGTAGTTCTCATAACTATCCAGCCGATGCAGCCATTCAAAAGTGTGTCAAATGTTTTGAGCTTGGTTCTGACTTTTGGCCAGGTGTGTCAAATTGATTTTTGGTTCATGGGACTTTGAAATTGGCAATATTATTGGTGGCAATACTACCGGTGACTGTTTCAAGAAAGTCATATGACCGATACAGGATTTGTTTCCAACTATCTGATACACTGAACTGTGTTTACTAACGTATCTGTCAACATGATGCATCCTCTAAAAAAAATTGCCTCATTGCATTCATCATTAAAATTTTCAAAAATTTTAGAGCAGTCTAAAAGGAATAGGAACTTTTAAGCTGTTGCATTTTTATTTTAATATTCTCATTGTGTCATACGTTTTCTCTCAGTTATCACTTAACTTATCTGAATTAAAGTTGATTTCAAATCAACTTAGTTTATTTACTGTTTTTACTGTACTTATTGCTTTAAAATATTTTCATTTACATTTTCCCCAAAATTTTATATATTTTTAGATTATTTATTTGCTGCATTTAAAAATATCAATCATATCTTTAATTTAAACATAGATATGAAATGATATAATATAACCTACAATAACTTAAATCATCATTGTAGTAGGTCATCAAATCAATTCAGTCAAATAAGCTGCCTGTACCCAGCAAACACGTCCAGGTGGGGCCCATATGGGCCTCACTTGGGCTAGATGGGCTTCAGCTGGGCTTGGGCTCAAGGTGGGCTCTGTTGCTGGGACCCATGTACTGCCCACATGAGTCATGTGGGCAGTAGATGGGCTAGACCAAGCATGGGCAATAGGTGGGCTCCAGCTGGGCTGGTTTACAAATTCAAAATGGTCAAATCGACATGTTATATAACAACAGCCACTGAAAGGTCTCCTTTTTTATGCTATTTTATTTTATTTTTAAGAAGTAAAAGTCTTTAATCCCACACTAATCCAGCCTACTTAAATGATACATTTATAAATCATTTAAATAATTGTAATTTAAATCACTTCACAACCCCCCTTTCAGTGAAGCAGCTGAAAATTTTGATCTCAAAATTTTACTGAGATGACAGATCAATATGTTTCATAATAAACCGGCCCTGATGAGTATTTCATATTCTAAAAGTTTCTAATGTCGCTTCCTTTA
>NW_015150969.1:40842-44543 GCF_000732505.1 Cyprinodon variegatus | reverse complement strand
GCTACGGGTTTGTGACCGCAACGGGGTTGAGGGCTAGGCCGCGCCAACTGCTACGGCCATCTGCTCGGAGCTTCGGCTCTGCGGCACATTCTACCGTCTTAAGGGAATCAGAGCTGGACTTACACTATTAGACCTTAGCTGCTTGGGCTGTTTAGTGTATTTTTTCATTTATTTTTTGGCAGTAGGTATGTGACTGAAATTTAAAAGGGCCGTGAGTAGACCACGCCGCACTGTCTGGACTTTTTTCTTTCCCCTAGACGTGGTAGTTCCAGTGACCCGCGCTTACTGTTTCCAAGCCTGATTATTTCATACAACTTTGAGTTGTACTTTTTTTTTCTTCTCTATTTGCATGTTGCTGTTCTTTGGGTTTGTTTCTGAAAGTGAAGTCGCTTTTTGGGTCTTAAATAAGTGACGATGTAGTGCATATAACCAGCTGAAATCCCTCCACCTTATAATGCACACATTAGTCTAGTCACTGCTGTGATGCAATATACTCAAAACAAATCTAGCTTCACTTAACATGGAATTAGATCTGTGATTAACCACAGAAACACATTTTCTAACCAAATCATTTGCGGTTTTTGGCTGGAGTTTGTCATCCTGTGTTTATCATAGCTGAAACCTAAAACATTTTTTTTCTTAGAAATCATGGAGACTTCAGAAAGAACAAAAAGGAGGAAAATATTGGCAAAAGTGAAGGAACATTTCCTTGAGCTCGAAAAGGAGTCTATGGCTTTGTTGGCAGATAATTCTGAGAAAATGGATTCCATGGACACTTCTGATGCTTGCGAGGACAATTTATCAGGTACTCATTCAGAAAGAACACAAAGGCAAATATTGGCAAAATTGGAGGAGCATTTTCTTATGCTCAAACAGGACCCAACTGATTTGTTGGCTAATCAGTCAACATCTATGTTAATTCTGAGAACATTGATTCCATGGACACTTTCTAGGATGCCTGCGATGACAATTTATCAAGTAATCATGAAGATGGAAATTCCACTGATGTTTTTTATGACTGTAACATTGAATCATTAGATCATATTAATGAAAATTGGGATTCATATGATATGCCAGATAGTGACTGTGATTTCCATGGAGATGAATATGCCGACATGGTAGATGACGACAATGCTTTAGATGGGCTTGCAGAGTGGGCCACAGAATTCAACATTTCACAAACGGCGCTCTCTGCACTTTTGAAAATCTTGAGCAGAAAGGGCCTTGATGTCCCAATGGATGCCAGAACTCTTATGTCCACTGACAGGTCATGCAAATGACAAATTTGGCTGGGGGATCCTACTATCACTTTGGGATTGAAAATGGTCTTATATCTGAACTAAAATCTTTAGAGCATTTTAAAGCGACTGATACACTCACACTTAGGATTAATATCGATGGAATACCCTTATTCCGCAGCTCTAGTGTGAGTCTGTGGCCTATTCTGGGTAGAATTAAGGAAATTCCAGAGTGTAGTGTGTTTGTAATTGGAGTGTACTCAGGTGCATCCAAACCCACAAACAAAGAGTATTTACAAGGGTTCATAGAAGATTTGAAAACTATTTCTCAGAGGGTTATTGTTTACGGTGGTGTACATTTCATGATAGGAGTACCCCATGCTTTTATTTGTGATGCACCCGCTCGCGCCTTTCTTAAATGCTCCAAAGGTCATACAGGCTATTATGGATGTGAGAGATGCACTCAAAAAGGCCAGCACAAGGATGGAAGGGTGTTTTTTTCCTGAGGTATCAGCTAGGGCTGCAACAACGAATCGATAAAATCGATAAAAATCGACTTTTAAAAGCGNAGGCCCATTTTCTGCAGGATTGTTCTAAACAAGAGAAATGAGAAGAGATAAACACACTAGGATCACTTCTATCACAAATATAAGATTTATAAAAAGTGGCATCTGGGCATCATTTCATGTGATCAAAAGATTATATTTGTAAGTTGGTGTTTGATCAGGACTTCTTTTAACTTGTGTGACTTTTACATAGAAATGCAACATGTATATGGAATTATGCCTCAACTCTTACCTCCAACCGACTCCCAGCAAACACGTCCAGGTGGGGACCATATGGGCTTCACTTGGGCTAGATGGGCTTCCGCTGGGCTTGGTCTCAGGGTGGGCTCTGTTGCTGGGACCCATGTGGGCAGTAGATGGGCTAGACCAAGCATGGCCAATAGGTGAGCTCCAGCTGTGCACGGTTTACAAATTAAAAATGGTCAAATCGACATGTTATATAACAACAGCCACTGAAAGGTCTCCTTTTTTTTACGCTATTTTATTTATTTATTTTTAAGAAGTAAAAGTCTTTAATCCCACACTACTTAAATGATACATTTATATATCATTTAAATAATTGTAATTTAAATCACTTCACAACCCCCCTTTCAGTGAATTTTGATCTCAAAATTTTACTGAGATGACAGATCAATATGTTTCATAATAAAGCAGCCCTGATCAGTATTTCATATTCTAAAAGTTTTTAATGTCTCTTCCTTTATTGTTTTCGCCGGGGTGAATTCTACTTTCATATTGATACACTGGAATTAATGTAAAACCAAATAGTATGTGCTTTGTTATTTTATTATTTGATGTATAGCTTAATGATTTTGTACACTCTTCATTTAGTTAATTCTGTTCTAACATTTTAAGCTTTTAAGAGCTTTTTTAAAAACATGTTTTGCTACAATGTCTTGCAAACGAAGGATGCTAAGAATATAGTATTTCATTAATTGTGGCCTTTATTAACAAACTTTAGAAGGGGAAAAATAAATTACCACAATTCTAAATTCAGTCACTAGGGGGCAGTGAACACGAAACAGGGGGACGTTTATAATGTTCACATTTTAATAATTTCACAACTAAATTAGTATCTTGAAAATCACCCAAGCTAACTAAACAAATACGAAAATGGTCTGAAACAGAACTAAACCTTGGAGCGTCCAGGATCATCCAGTCGTCTTGCTAACAAAACAGTTCTATTTCAACCAGAAGTGGAATCCGACACCACGCTTAGCCGGAAGTTAACGGGGGCCTTCTGTGCACAAAGCCTATTTAACTCTGTTTCGGCACAATTGGAGGGACGTTTTTCTTTATCATTGCAGCGGAAACGGTATCCTTCGGACGACATACAGGTAAGAATATACTTCTACATCTAATAAATACTGTTTTTCGGAAAGTAACTATAAAGAGTGCAGAAGCTAGGTTTAAAGTGTCTGCTGCAGGCATAGTTTAGAGAATGCTACGGGTTTGAGACTGCAACGTGGTTGAGGGCTAGGCCGCGCCAACTGCTACCGCCATCTGCTCGGAGCTTCGGCTCTGCGGCACATTCTACCGTCTTAAGGGAATCAGAGCTGGACTTACACTATTAGACCTTAGCTACTTAGGCTGTTTAGTTTATTTATTTTTTTTTTTATGTGCTGAAAGTTAAAAGGGCTGTGAGTAGACCACGCCGCGCTCTCTGGAATTTTTGTTTCTTTCCCCTAGACGTGGTAGTTCCAGTGACCCGCGCTTACTGTTTCCAAGCCTGATCATTTCATACAACTTTGAGTTGTACTTTTTCTTTCTTCTCTATTTGTGTGTTGCTGTTCTTTGGGTTTGTTTCTGAAAGTGAAGTCGCTTTTTGGGTCTTAAATAAGGGAGGATGCAGTGCATATAACCAGCTGAAATCCCTCCACCTTATAATGCACACATT
>NW_015150969.1:36707-38561 GCF_000732505.1 Cyprinodon variegatus | reverse complement strand
TGTCTTCAATTTATCTGAACACTTGCAGCAACTACCTGTGGAGGACTTAAAAAACAAAAATGGTTCTGTTACCACACAAGACTGGATATGTGGCATTGCCACTTTTGCACTAGTGTGCAACCTATTTGTTTTTGTTTTTTTTATTTGTTGTTATGCATGTATGAATTTCTATTGATGTGTACTTTTTTTTTAAGTATGTTGCCTTTTGCAATTGTTGATTTTGAAAATGGTGGAGGATTGGCAGTGATTCCGACCAAATGGTTTATCAGGCCTGAGGAGGATGAGTGCTACTGGCCACCAGCAAGAGTTAACATTGCAAGGGTGGTCATAGACCAACAGGAGCCACACTCTGACTGGGCAACCTACAAGTTTACTGTCAAGAGAAAAGCAGGTAGTGTAACCATCTTTTTTAATTAATGTATTATATGATGCGACAAGATGAGCTCACCATTCATTTGGTTAGAATTTGTTCTCCGAAATAAAAGTAATTACCTCTTTCTTTTGTATCTCTCGGACAGCCACATACGAGATAGCCCGTATAAAATTGGTTGAGTTTGAACAGAACACATACGTCCCGACAGAGTCTGATTCTGCGGAGAACATGGGAAGGGGGAAGCGCAAAAAGAGGTAAGGCTGTTTGGATTATGTATGCATATTGGTGTCATCTCCCACACACACACACACACACACAGTGATAGTCTATGGAAACACTGTCTGCATTATATGATTATATGCTCAACTGTCACCTGTTGTACAAAATATATTTTTTGTATTCTGTACCCAACTATTTTTAAAACACTTCAATTCACTTCACTGTAACTAATGAATTATCTGATTGTGCTGGTATATTTTACAGGTCTAGGAGAGTCCAGCGAGGATGAAGATGATAGCCCTACACCTCAATTACCTCCTTCTCCCTCAGGTCTGTACTGACACCTCCTCTGCCTCTGTCCTCCCTCAGGTCTGTGCAGACGCCTCCTCGGCCTCCATCCTCCCTCAGGTCTGTGCTGATGCCTCCTCTGCCTCCATCCACCCACACGCCTACACCTTCACTACCTCCATTCACCCACAGGTATGTACTGACACCTCCATTACCTCCATCCTCCCTCAGGTCTGTACTGACACCTCCTCTGCCTCCATCCTCCCTCAGGTCTGTGCTGACGCCTCCTCTGCCTCCATCCACCCACTCGCCTACACCTCCACTACCTCCATTCACCCACAGGTATTTACTGAAACCTCCATTACCTCCATCCACCCTCAGGTCTGTACTGACACCTCCTCTGCCTCCATCAGGTCTGTGCTGACGCCTCCATTCCATCATCCACTCACAGGCCTACACCTTCTCTGCTTCCCGCCACCCAGAGTTCCACCCTGACACCTCCTCTGCCTCCAGCCCCCCTCAGGTCTGCCCCGACACCTCTACTGCCTCCATCCGTCCTCACATCCCATTCTGACAAACAGTGATGCAAGCGAGAGAAACTGATTAGAATGTCTACTTTTCAATCGGCCTGTTTAATTGTCTGATTGAGGTGTCTGTGCTGATATCTCCTTTGCCTCTATCCAACTGGTCTACAATGACACTTTTTTGCTTGTACTCTTCCTTTGGTCAGCTAATGTCAACACACGAATCCCCGCAAATGCAAATAAGGGACAACGTCCTTTTTTACCTCCTGAAAGTCCTTGAGGAAGTCAAAGAAACCCTAAGAGTTCATGGAAGGATGCTACAAACCATGGCACAGCGTGGCAACAGTGGTGACACCCTTTCTATCATCCCAGATGGTTTCTCCCTAAAGAAAGTTGGGGAGGTCAAGGTAATGGAGGAAAGACTGTCTGACCCAAGCTTCATGTCTGAAG
>NW_015150969.1:30354-32985 GCF_000732505.1 Cyprinodon variegatus | reverse complement strand
CACCACGTACGTATGTCCTGATTCAAATTATTCCTGGTTAACGGCAGCTATGTTTGGGGCGCTGACAATATCCATGTTTTCAAAAGCCGCAGCAGGCAGAATGACTTCCGGTTCCAGGGTCAAACGGCGCCGTCGTCCAATCAGCGATGTCTCATGTTTCCCACTGGTACCTACCTTCTCCGGTAGGTTAATCTAGTTTTCTTTTTCTTAATGTAGTTGCGCAAGGAGACTCACGGAACTTCTGGGAGACTTGGGATTACTGATTATTTTGATTTTTTTTCTTGTCGTCTGTGCACTACAATTGATCACTTCTACCATGAAAAGAAAAAAGTCTTTCTTTTTTTTACAATCAACGAATCTTCAGTTTTGGGATGCTGCTCCAGAGGTTTTGAATTTGCCATGTGCTGAACTGTTGGTTTGGGGTTTTCTGACTGGGATGGAATCCTTTGTGCAGCTTCAGGGTGTTATTCCAAGTTCATATTTCACTTTTCTAATTTCTTTAGACTTTTTACTCACTTCAGTCGTGATATGCAGCAGTATGTTCTCCGCCACAGTTACAGCATTTGATTTTAGCTTCTTTCCCACATTTTCCATATTCATGCTCTCCTGCACACATTGTTGTTTTCATTTGCATACTGCTGCTATATGTCTGAATTTTGGGCATTTAAAGCATCTCAGAGGCGGAGGATTGTAAATTTGTTCTGCTCTTCTTCAAATTTAATTATCACAGATAAACTGTCAGATCTTTCTCCGTTGTTGTTTTTAACCGTTTCACTTCTGTTACTTTTGCACCACTTATGTTTTATAGAATCTCTTTACCCGATACTTTTAAAGGAACTCATCCAATGACTCCCCTGCTAATCTTTTTGTTCTACACCAAGCTGCACTGAATTCTTTTCCCTCCATCTTTTTAATTCATATTGCTTTGCCTTGCTGGGCACTGTCTCTGCAGTTTATTAACAGGTCTTCACTATACAGTATTCTGGCACTTCGGACTTCTACAAGTTTTTTTATCAATTTCGTTAACTAAACCTGATTCCAATTTGTAAGAGTGTGCCTTAACTGAGTTTGAATATGACTTTGTATTCATTTTGTTTTCCTGTGGAATGTATGGATTAATCATCACTGGATTGTTCTGACCTGGACTCCCCTGCAACTGATCTCTGCTTTTTCCGCTTTTTCTCATTTTAGACGCTACTCTCTTCCAATCTTCTTCTTTGTCACTGTTTCCTTCTTCCATCCCAGAAGAATCGCTTCCTGTTTCCTCACAACTCACGACCCAGGACATTTCTCCACAAGCTACTAAAGCCAGGCGTACGCTGTGCGATTCTTTCAATCGTTGAACACAGCTGCAGCTCACACTGTACCACGAAACTGCAGGGTTTCGTGGTACAGTGTGAGTTCACAGCTCATGATGTATGTGGAGTATGACGCTCTCATGCGATCTACCTGCTCACAACTCGACGTCTAAAAAACAACGTCTGACCCAGCTCGGAAGTGAGATGGAGCTACTCTGACTCTTCTATCCGGAAACCAAACCAGTAGAAGAGGAATATGAAACTCACTAGAGTGAAACGTGCTGCCTTGGCAATTTGTGCAATTTTGTGCTGAAAGCCCTAAAAAGAAAAGGCGATGACATATTTGGACAAAGACATGGCTGAGCACACATGGCTACTACGGTCTGTCAGTTTTACAGAAAGAACTCTGTTTCACCCACACCCCCGCCATGCTTCTGTGTTTTATTTTGAGAAGAAGAAGAAGAAGAATACGTGTTTGTCCACTGAGTGATTTGCCTATGACGGACATCCTGATTGCGAGGTGGTCGTGAGAGGCTGATCACCCCTCGGTACCCTCTGTACACCCGATGCACGATTAGGCTGAAAGTCAAACCAGTCGAAAAATTCTCACACGACTGGAAAATCACCCCAAAAATCACACAGTGTACGCAGAGCTTTAGAAACACGCGCCATGCACATCCAAATCCTCGTTGACCTTTGTCTGCATACTGTACCTGTTTAACTGGCCTATTACATAACCAATCCCGAAGTTTGAAAAAGGAGGCAGGGAAAGCAGAATAACGCGTTAGTCTCGCTGCATGCAGTTAGCTAAGCCTTGCAGCTAAAAAAGTCCAAACGTCTTTGCACTGCTGAATAATTTTGATGTTCAGCTGATCAACTCCAAATGGTTTCACCTCCAGCTGCTCTTGGTAAGTTTGCTTTAATGGATATCCCTTCCGTGACTGGACCTGTCAGTCAGCCGCACTATGACTGTGACGACAGTTGCTATGGACTCTGGGCACAGCTCCCCAATATCTCTGTATCGGTCTTTGTCAGACACGTGACTGACACGCCCCCTAGCGCCATTTTTGTGGTGAGCGGAAGAAAAACAAAACAGCAGAAAACGAGAGGAGAGCGCTGCCAGCAGTGAGGATTATCAGTTAAATGGAAAAGAACAAGAAAACTGAACGGATACCCTACCCAGACAAACTTTCTAAAGCTGCTAGGGAACGATATTATATATTATTATTACAGTGACAAGGCAGATGTTGTGGGCATTTGCACAGATAGCTGCAGTTATTAGAGCAGTTTGTGCTGCTCATCAGGCTGAACGAAAAAACTTGTCATAATTTTT
>NW_015150969.1:26857-28541 GCF_000732505.1 Cyprinodon variegatus | reverse complement strand
TTTTTTTTTTTTTTATATTCTCTAACATTGTGAAATAGGTTTTTTTTTTTGGCAGAACAAGCACTTCCCCTTTTAACCAGAGGGTGGCAGCAGTGACTATTGACAGCCTCAGCGTTGGACTGATAAGGTCAGGAGGTATTTTTTTTAAGACAAAACCACAAGAAAAGGAACATTTCTGGTTTATTAGCTGGTTCACTTTTTACCCCAGGTGTCCCTCGTGCCAAGGAACAATTCATCTAAATTTGGTCATGATCCAGATCATCTGTTAGTTTTAGCTATAGGTGTAAGTCACAATGTAATATTTTATTTATTCATTTTTTACTTCTGTAATTGACTGCTGGGCCTGGCAGTATAAAGCTTATAATAAAACATTTGCTCTTATCTGTCATTGTACTGTCAGAAAAATAAGCCACTAATGCCGTAAAAACTAAAAAAAACACTAGCACACAATGCAAATATCATTCATTTTGAGCTTTTGGTTTGTTTGCTTTATTCTAATAATTCATTTATTTATATTATTTTCTCTGTTTTCCTGTCTGTTCTTGGAACCCTTTCTCCAAATTCCTTACCCTTCATTCATATGCTGTCATTTGTGCGTCCACCTGGTGAAAATCTTGTGTCAATAGCATCCCTAGAAATATATTTGCTGAGAAAAATGGTGGCAAATTCAATACTTATTTCACCCGCTTTACATTTGCATTTATTACATGAAGTACACCTGATGAAATGATGTAATGTTGTTCAACTTTTTGAGGCAGGCTGTGCATATGTCCCATCACATCAAGGATGGTGGGCATTTAATAGTTCTTAATGGTGAATAGGAATGTCAGGCGGTCCTTATGCTAAATGAATTTGCACAAGGAAGCATACTGCTGCATCATGCTAGCTCCTTCTTTACTGCTGCCCATCTGCCTCAAAGTTCGACGTACTGTGCGTTCAGAGATGCTCTTCTGCCCACCTTGGTTGTAACGGGTGGTTATTTGAGTCACTGTTGCCCTTCCATCAACAAGGCATTTCCGCCCACAGAACTGCCGATCACTGGATGTTTTTTTCCTTTTTCGGACCATTCTCTGTAAACCCTAGAGATGGTTGTGTGTGAAAATCCCAGTAGAACAGTAGTTTCTGAAATACTCAGACCAGCCCTTCTGGCACCAACAATCATGCCACATTCAATCTCTCAAATCACCTTTCTTCCCCATACATACATGTCCCTATGGTCCCTATGCAAACCTATGCCCATGGTCACGGTTGTAGTGCGGATGGTTGACATACCGAGTCACAGATGTGAAATTCCTTAAAAAACGTACCAAGAGAAGCTGGAACGTCAGGATCTGACCCAGCATGGATAAAGATAGGTAGGACTGATTTAAAGCAATTTTTAGAAAAAGCAAAGAAGCATGAACAATTTAAATTCAGTTTAATTCAGTTTATTTATATAGATCCAATTCACAACACATGTCACTTCAAGGCACTTTACAGTTCACCAGATCATACAGTCAAATTGATTCAAAGTTTTCTATCTAAGAAAAAGCAGTTGATTGCATCGACTCATTTACTCAAAGTCAATCCCTCACACTAACCATGCTTTTAGTGACAGGGGAAAGGAAAAACTCAATTTTAACAGGAAGAAACCTCCAGCAGAACCAGGCTCACCACTAACTAACTAACTAACTAACTAACTAAC
>NW_015150969.1:22159-25135 GCF_000732505.1 Cyprinodon variegatus | reverse complement strand
TTTATTACATGGAGTAAACCTGAGAAAATGATGTAATGTTGTTCAACTTTTTGAGGCAGGCTTTGCATATGTCCCATCACACCAAAGATTGTGGGCATCTAATAGTTCTTAATGGTGAATAGGAATGTCAGGCGGTCACTATGCTAAATAAATTTGCACAAGGAAGCATACTGCTGCATCATGCTAGCTCCTTCTTTACTGCTGGCACTGTTGGGGCAGCACTTATTTTGGCAACTGCTTGCACTATTCTGTGGCTTAAGTGTCCTTACAGATTTGAATTATTCATATTGAGCCTCTGACTGCATGATGAGGATGTAGTTCATCCATTTTATTCAGGTGTGGTGGACCAAGAATAATATCTAAAAGTTTTAAGCCTTCAATGGCTTTAGGCTTAGGTGACAACATTTTTTTTTTAATTTTATTTCAAGTATCAATCATGTTTTAACCTCTTAAGTAATTGCTGCATGAAATCAGTCAAATTGTTTGCTTAGCAACTCATATTTGGGATCATTTCACAAATATGTACCATACCTGAACATTTGCATGTGTTAGTTTGATTTAGTGATGCATTTAATTTATTTCTTAGATAAACCGATGTTCTGTTTATTTATTACAATTGTTCAAATCACCATTCTGCCTTCATCCACCAGTCTGTACTTTGGTCCACTCCAAGAACAACCACTTCTGTCAAATTAGTTATGACGTCAAGAAAGGAATAACCTTTTTAAATGCACATAATGACCCAATTCTTAAGAAATCTCTAGAGAGTCGGGTACAACAGCTGGACCAGGGCAAATATCCAGCACACTGTGAAAATTAATTAAAAATTTAAGTTAGAAGTTCTGATAACTATTGATAAGTACCGTTTAAATGTGCAGAAAGTTTGACTCTACTGGTTTAAACTATAAGCAAAAAAAAGGAACATTTGCATGCTGCCGTTGGTACCCAGAGTCATCCTTGCTATGTTTGTTTTCGCATGTAAAACAGGGAATACGATTGCAATGCAAATGCTAAACACATGTCGTGCAAAAATGTTCTTGTTTTAAACAACTTCTTGCAAATAAAAAAAATCAAANAGCTGCTCCAGCTGCTGCTGCAGGCAGAGGCTGAAACGGAGTGCTAACAGTGATTATATAAGAAATCAATACAAATACTTAAAAAATAATAATTTATTCATCATAACCGTTATTAAAATAACATAGTTAATTTTATATTAATTTTATATTAATTTTATATTAATTTTATATTTATTTTATATTAACTTTATATTAATTTTATATTAATTTTATATTAATTGAGGCGGGACTTCCAGCTGTCACTTTGGAATGTGGGCGTGGTTTTCGTGATTTGATGAAAGGTAGGGTATATTCTTTTTTGACACCCTCCGGTCCCCCTTTGCTGCTGCAGAGTCGCGTCAGCCAACACAACCCTTCAACATCCAGGACCTTGAGGAACTCCGGGCGGATCTCATCCAGCCCCGGGGCCAGCCCCGGGGCCCTTGAGGTCAGCAGCACACCATCCCCACTATAAACAGTGTTGGTGCTGCACCGCTTCCCCCTCCTGAGACGCCGAATGGTGGACCAGAATCGCTTCGGAGACGGTCCCCATGGCCTCTCCAAACTCCTCCCACACCTGAGTTTTTGCCTCAGTAACCACCCGAGCCACATGCCGCTTCACCCGCCGGTACCATCAGCTGATTCCG
Source organism: Cyprinodon variegatus (assembly GCF_000732505.1). Taxonomy (NCBI): domain Eukaryota; kingdom Metazoa; phylum Chordata; class Actinopteri; order Cyprinodontiformes; family Cyprinodontidae; genus Cyprinodon; species Cyprinodon variegatus. The sequence continues at coordinate 23,433 of NW_015150969.1, read as the reverse complement.
GAGTCCCACAGGCCAAAAAGGCCAGATAGGACTCCTTCTTCAACCTGACAGCATCCCTCACCGCAGTTGTCCCCCTAGGGTTCGAGTGTTGCCGCCACGACAGGCACCGACAACCTTGTGGCCGCAACTCAGATAAGCCGCCTCGACAATGGAGGAACGGAACATGGTCCACTCGGACTCAATGTCCCCCACCTCCCCCGGGATGTGTTCAAAGTTCTGCTGGGGATGGGAGTTAAAGCCCCGTCTAACAGGGGACTCCGCCAGACGTTCCCACAAAACGTTTGGGCCTGCCAGGTCTGACCGGCATCCTCCCCCTCCACTGGAGCCAAATCACCACCAGATAGTGGTCAGTGGAAAGCTCTGCACCTCTCTTGACCCAAGTGTCCAAGACATACGGCCGCAAGTCCAATTAAACAATAACAAAGTTGATCATTGAACTGCGGCCTAGGGTGTCCTGGTGCCAAGTGCACATATGGACACCCTTATGCTTGAACATGGTGTTCGTTATGAAAAATCCATGACGAGCACAGAAGTCCAACAACAGAACACCACTCGAGTTCAGATCAGGGCGGCCATTCCTCCCAACCATGCCCCTCCAGGTCTCACTGTCATTGCCCACTTGAGCGTTGAAGTCTCACAGCAGAACAAGGGAGTCCCCAGGAGGGGCAGCCTCCGGTACCCCTCTAAGGATTCGAAGAAGGGCGGGTAATCTGAACTGTTGTGCGACCGGTAAGCACAGACAACAGTTAGAACCCCTCCCCCCACCCATAGGCAGAGAGAGACTACCCTCTCATTCACCGGGGTGAACCCCAATGTACAGGTGCCCAGATGGGGGGCAACAAATATGTCCACTCCTGCCCAGCGCCTCTCACCGTGGGGAACTCCAGAGTGGAATTATGTCCAGCCCCTCTCAAGGAAACTGGTTCCAGAACCAGAACGATGCATCGAGGTGAGACCGACTATTTCTAGCCGGAACCTCTCAGCCTCACACACTACTGTAGCTCCAGTTCCTTCTCCACCAGCGAGGTCATATTCCACGTCCCAAGAGCCAGCTTCTGCAGCCAAGGATCGGATCGGCAGGGTCCCCTCTCCAGTCAATCACCTGACATGAATCCAATAGAAAATCTATGGAAAGAACTTAAGATCAGAGTTTATAGAGGAGGCTCACGAAACTTTCAAGATTTGAAGACTGTTTGTCTGGAAGAATGGGCCAAATTCACACCTGAGCAATGCATGCAACTAGTTTCTCATTACAGGAGGCTTGCCAACAAGCT
>NW_015150969.1:19245-20017 GCF_000732505.1 Cyprinodon variegatus | reverse complement strand
GATTGCAATGCAAATGCTAAACACATGTCGTGCAAAAATGTTCTTGTTTTAAACAACTTCTTGCAAATAAAAAAAATCAAAAATTCATCTCTCTCATCCCTTTATTGCCCCACAATGGGGAAATTGTGGTGTAGCAGCAGTTCTGGTGTACCCTGAGCTGGCGTCACAGTTGTAGTGTGGGTGGTTGACATACCGAGTCACAGATGTGAAATTACTTAAAAAACGTACCAAGAGAAGCTGGAGGTGAGATCGATTGGACCTGATCAGCTGAAAATCAAAATTAATCAGCAGTCCAAAGACAGATGGAGACAGTACACTTGGTCTTTTTCCAGGACCTAGTTTAGCTACAAGGCTTGGCTAACTGCATGGAGCGAGGCTAGCGCTTATTCTGCTACCTTGACTGCCTGCTTTCTTTTTCAAATGTCAGGATCTGACCCAGCATGGATAAAGAAAGGTAGGACTGATTTAAAGCAATTCACAACACATGTCACTTCAAGGCACTTTACAGTTCACCAGATCATACAGTCAAATTGATTCAAAGTTTTCTATCTAAGCAAAAGCATTTGATTCCATCAACTCATTTACTCAAAGTCAATCCCTCACACTAACCATGCTTGTAGTGACAGGGGAAAGGAAAAACTCCATTTAAACAGGAAGAAACCTCCAGCAGAACGAGGCTCACCAGTAACTAACTAACTAACTAACTAACTAACTAACTAACTAACTAACTAACTAACTAACTAACTAACTAACTAACTAACTAACTAACTAA
>NW_015150969.1:15428-18423 GCF_000732505.1 Cyprinodon variegatus | reverse complement strand
AAAAGATCTGCCTCCCATTCTACTTTTCTACCTAAGATTTTTTTTACTATACTATCAGAGATTACTTTAATCCCACCCAAATAAGGTGACTGACCAGTTTCTTTTTCAAAGGTTGTGGTACAAAGACTTTATCCTCTGTTTTGTCTGCATTCAGGAGCATAAATTTAAGAGTCATCAGGTTTTTTATATATTCAAGACATACCTGTAATCTATGTATTAGGTTAGCTTCATCTGGATTTATAGATGGATATAGCTGGGTATCAACAGCATAACAGTGGACATTAATCCCATGCTTGTCATGGTGTTACAGAGTTCAGACCCAAATGCAGAAAACCGAACAGAGAGACCAGGGAAAAGGTTAAACGGGTTTTATGGAAGAAGTTTAACAGAGGGAGAAGTGTTGCTCTGCACACTGCTCAACCGGAACTGTAAAGTGAGGGGAAGAAACAGCGGTTAGTTCAGGCTCAGTGGGGAATTTGACTCGTGAACTTGTAGAAGAGGATTTGGTTGCTGAAGTTGCTGAAGTTGTTGAATCCTTGACTCCTATCTGTGTGCCGTGGTTCCAGTGTTTGTCTGTTTCAGTGGAGGGCGGATCAGGGTTACCCAGAATGTGGTTGTTAGTTGGTGAATGGAGAAACTGACTGCCATTCAGATTTCCTGCGGTACTTGAACGGCTCATAGTGGAGAATAATCCCTTTCTCAGTGGGAAGGTCAAACTATCTCTTGGGGGAAAAGTTGATTCAAACCTCCAGTTTAAATCCTTTAAAACCCCAGCTCAGTTTGAACCTCAGTTGATCCTTCCAGGGAGAGAAGGTCCGAAAAAAACAGTTTGCAGGATGACTTCCTGCCGAGAGGCAAAGACAAAAAACAAAGTTTAAACTAATGTTGACAAAAACTCAGTTTGACTCAGCAAAACTCAGCTTGGCTAGAGTACCCAAAACTGGCAAACACTATGGAGTCGAGGTAGTGGCAATCAGCAGCTTAAGAGCACTCCGTTAACGAGGAAACCATCAGCAGGTGTGTGAGGAGGCGGACCAGAACCAGGCACCTCCTGGTGGATGAAGGGAGACAAACACAAAAAAACAAACACCCAGACTGGAGCCCTGAAAGTTTTTGGTCTACGTCTATTTTGAATTCATTGCCCCCCCTGAAGAAAACACCACCAGCCGCCACGGAGAGAAAGAAAGAAAGAACGATTTGTAGTCGCAGCAGATTCAGAAACACGTCTGCTAGGAAGTTTGTTGGTCATGGCAGTGGGTGTGAACGCAGAGAGGATCCATCATACTCACCTTCAGGCTCATTCTACAATTGTAACAGAGTAAAATTGAGGAAATCATGCTGATATTCGAGGAAAGCTAGTAGGTATTTCCATTTCAGCCTTGCCAGATCCTCCATCTCTTGTAGAATGCCTGCTCACCATGAAGTGTGGAGGAGTACTGAGGTTTCCTCCTGTGAACCCACTTTTATACCAAACGCTGCCAATATACCATTATACAATAGCTGTAAGTTAGAAACACATTCAGTGGTAGTCTGGAACACGTCAAATAAGTTGATATTCGATGGAGATAGGTTCTGGATGAATTACGCATAAGTTAAGCAACAAGTACTTATAGATTTTGGATAAGCTAGACGCCACGACTAATGAGTAAATTCATCAGATAACTTACCTGTAACTTATTGCCCATGTATGAGCATAAGCTGGCGTACGTCAAGAAATTTTGAGGCTAGGATGAACAGCTAGTCCCGAGTGTAAACAATTGAGGGCTGGTCGGGCTCCACATGCAAAGATGGCAAATAGAATAAAAAAAACAAAAAAGTCTGAAAGAGGGCAAAATTCTTTCAATTATTTTAGGTAAAAGGCTTTTTCATAATCCTGTTCTTTTGTGATATACTGTACACCTATTGTCTAAAAATACAACTAAGGTCTTCCGCTTCTTGTTCTGAGATACACCCCTCTTACAGCTACCTATCAATCAACAAGCTGTGCTGTTTTGAGTTCCTCCAACCAGTAATATTTCCACTCCAGTTTCAACTGATATCTTGACTAACAACTTATTCTCACTAGACTGTGCAAAATCTATTTTTAAGAGCGGTCAACCATGTTTATGTGAATTCTCACACAACTTACACATGCATAAACGAAACAACTTTGTTCAAAGACAATTTCACGTTTTATGATTGATATCTAATCTTCCATATTCAACTAATGTTATTTCCCTCCTTTTTCTTTTTTAGTTTTCAATTCAATTCAGTTTATTTTTATAGCACCAATTCACAACACATGTAATCTAACGGCATTTACAGAGAGAATTCAACCAGATAATACAATAAGATTGGTTCAAAGTTTTCTGTCTAAGGAAAACCAGCTGATTTCATTGACTCATTGACTCAATCCCTCACACCAACCATGCTTGTAGCAACAACTGAGAGGAAAACTCCCTTTTAACAGGAAGAAACCTCCAGCAGAACCAGGCTCAGTGTGAGCAGCTATCTGCCGAGGCCGACTGGGGTTCAAGGAGATAGAAGCAAACATACAGAAAGAAGCATGGATACAAAAGGTTACTGTCAACCAGCTCCACATGCGCCTCCGTCCAGGAAAAACACAGCCAGGCAGATGAGCTCCAAGCCAGTTCCCTGGTCAGAGGATAAAAGATTGCACATACAGTCAGTCAAACTCAGAGAAGCAGGACTACACTGAAAAACAGGCCAAGCTCCAAGATCTATAAACAAAGGTGTTGATGGCAGCAGCACAGATGATATTTCTCTCCCCGGAATGGTGTAACAGCCAAACTGTGACAAATACAAAATAAGAAATACTGCACAATGGGAGAACAGAGATAGAAAAAAGCAGAATGTTGAAAAGTGGTCGCTATGTGCTCCAGCATTCTAAGCCTATAGCAGCATAACGATAGAGATAACTCAGGACAGCCTGAACCACTCTAACAACAATCTTTTACTTTTTGTACAGTAAGTGTTCTTGCTATCTCATAAGAAC
>NW_015150969.1:13476-14631 GCF_000732505.1 Cyprinodon variegatus | reverse complement strand
TGGAAATTGGTGGGATGATGACTGTGCAGTAAACTGGCCATTTATCTGTAACACTGGTAAGGGGATTAAACATTTTTTATTATTTAATATAATATATAATATTAAAGTATTTTGAAAAAAGAAAACTCTTCATCCTCTTTAACAGATCCCTCTTTTGTACAGGGACACCAGAGGAACCTCAATTTACTCGTCAAACAGAAAACATGAACTGGTCTAGTGCTCAAAGGTTCTGCAAGGAAAACTTTGTCGACCTTGCAACTGTAAGGACTGATGCAGAAAATAATATGTTAGCGACAATAATACCTTCTGGCCATTCATGGATCGGTCTGTTTAGAGACCCAAACTTTTTTTGGTCTGATCAAAGCAGCTTCCTGTTTAGTGCCTGGGACTCTGTCATTAATCCAATCGGCTCAATGACAGTGATATGTGGTGCTACATCTTCTGGGAGATCAGGAAAATGGAAATTTTTATCATGTGAACAAAGATTGCCATTTGTCTGCTACAGTGTTCATGGTGATTATTTTACTCCACTTTAAAAACTAAAGAAAAAAAATTACAACTGAACAATTAGTCTTAATTGTACAAACATTTTTATTCCCAAAAATTATTTAATTAAAATTATTTTCTTTTAATTTACAGAAACAGTTAAAATCTAATCAAACATCTCCTCTTCTTGTTTAATCAGTTTTCAAAAACTTAGTAAAGCTAAAACTGAAGGCAGAGGACTCCATGGATCTGAATGACCCTGTTCTGAAAGAGAAAATCCTGAAAAAGGTAAGTCTGAGTTTGTACAGTTGTGCTTGAAAGGTTACATACCCTCCCATTAAAGAAAATTATAAATTCCAACAAGTAAACTAAATAACACAAAACTGAAAAAAACTAAATGATAATTTTTTTAAATACAATATTGATTTTGAGATTTCACAAAAAAAGAACTCTTTAAAAAAATGTTCCAGACGAATGAATGTACGTTGGTCATGAACAGTGAACAAAAATACCTGTCAACAGGTGGAGAAGTCTGACTGAACATTTCCTGAAGATCACAGAAAAAAACTAATTTCAGTGTTTGTCTTAAAGGCTTGTTTACTTGTTTTTTTATTTATTATTATATATGTATATGTTTACAAATGGGCCCGCTGTAAAAAAAAAAAAAAA
>NW_015150969.1:10211-11290 GCF_000732505.1 Cyprinodon variegatus | reverse complement strand
ATTCGATTTCATCCTGGACACTACAGAAAATGGGCTAAAAGTGTTAAAAACCGGAATTTTCCTTTAATATACAGTAAGAACTACGACTAAATGGTTTAAGAAAGTCCTAAATCCAATTGAGATACTGTTTGTATGGTATCGATAGAGAATTAAATCAGATTGAACTCAAACTATTTTGCAAGGTAAAATGGGTACATATTTTATTTTTAAAGCTGCTGACTAAAAACCCAAAGATAGCAAAAAGTTTAGTATTTATTTAAATGCAAATGCATGTCACACTTTTCAGCTTTGTATTTCCAAACCCCCAACAACTTTTATAAAGGTCTTTTTAATTCAACCTTCACAAAATCACATATTTTGTCAGTCAATCACATAAAATCCCCAAAGAAACCATAATAAAACTAAATCAAAGTATAAATGTTTAAATGGTGAAGGGTGTTCTAACTTTGTCAAAGCACCGCACATTTAATTAGAATGTGTTTATTTTATGGAAGAAAAAAACTACTTGTTTTTTAAATGGCTTCTGTGTGTACCCCAGCTTCAAGACAGACTCCGGGAGAGAGGAATGAATGCCACCCTAAAGTGGAGCAAGGATCTCAATAGAGAAACTGTCAAGAAGGAGCTGTAAACTTAGATCTGAATTATAATCCCAGATGCTTCTAGAATTGTTTGTTTTAAATATCGTATAAATAACAATGTTAGAGCACGGCAGCAGTATGCACTGCTGTTTTTGTCTTTGTTATTAAACTCATGAGTTCAAACTTTGCTGCAGTTCATATATTTCACTCAGGCATACCATTGTATCTACCTTACCAATAATATATTGATTTCTGTTTATGCTATAATAAAGTCCTAAACCCTCAAAGCCAATACTGGTCAAGCCTTATCTCTGCATTCAACACCAAGATATTAGCTGTAGATTTTCCTGTAAGTTGTAAGGAGCAGCCTTAAGCCAAGGTAGCCTCGTAAAACCATCCTGATCTCGCGAGCTTTCAAGTTTTCACTCGCAGATCAGTCTGGAGACTCTCCGTTAAAGAAAATTTGGAGCCGTTCACCAAACGAACGTCGAATCAGCGTTG
>NW_015150969.1:0-9681 GCF_000732505.1 Cyprinodon variegatus | reverse complement strand
GAATTACATTTTGTGGAGTTTTGAGATAACGTTAGAGACATTTTGTAAGTTTTAACTGAAAAATATCTTTACAATAGCCTTTTTATTTGACCTTCTACGACTAAAACATTGTTTGATGAGCAGACTGACACCTCAGTCGTTCAGCGATGAGGAATCTTTGAGCCTAATTTCCTTCGAGGTACTTTGGTTCGGACGTCGCCGCGCTTTTTCTGCAGATGTGACTTCAGGCATGTTCATACTAAATAGTTCCAACCTAGAAAACAATCGAAGCGATATATTGAAAATGAATTTTCTGGATATTCAGATGCGACCTGCATCCAGTTCAGTTCACACATTAAAGGGAACTTGTTAAATATGAGCCTATGCTATTTTCAATCAATTTTAATCAGTGTAATCATACCGCTCAATTGTTCCATGCATCTGGCATATACCTAAGATGGTACATATTCCCATCTAGAATATTTTTTTTTTTTGTTTGGTTGATGATTTATTTGTTTATTTTGCTGTTTTAGGAAGAATTTGCTCTTTTTATTATTTGTTCTGACAATATTAAGTAAAAATATACATATTTTTTGTAGTATGTAATTCAAACTGTAAGAGTTCAACAAAATAAAAATCATGATCATCACAATAAATATTGCTTTCATCAAATTCTATATCAATTTTGAAACATTCTTTCAGTCAGTAATATCAGTCTGGGTGTTGTGTTTGAGACTAACAGCTTTGTGTGACTTTCAATGTTAGGAGATTTGCTGTCAGGTTTGGTGGAGGTTTTGAGGAACCAAATGCAGAGAGGAGTAGGCACTGATGAGTTAGGATGGTTTAATGTAAGTCCAAGGGAAACAGAGACAAAAATACAAAATACAAAAATACTGAAAACCTAACAAAACCGATAAACGTCAGGAAAAATACTCAAGGGAAGCAAGAGTCTAGGAAGCAACTAACATAGAACTAACTAACAAGAAACCAGCACTGAGTGAAGCCTCTGGTGCTCTGTTAAGCCCAGCTCTACTATTATAAAGATTACTTTCACCTGTGTAGGTGAAATTATACATTTGTTATGGCATTAACCATAAGCAACAGCAATGTTTTTTTTTTACCATGAACTTTTAAAATCATTTAAATCATTTTAATACCTTTTACTTTTAAAACCTGATCAAAAGGAAAGTGTCATGGTTTTACTAAAGGTCTGACCCAAAATGCAGAAGACCAAACAGAGAGACACAGGTGAAAGGTTTAACAGGTTTATTGAAGAGTTAAGGCTTGGTGCGGAGTTGTTCAGAACTCAGCTCGACCGGAACTGGAAGGTGAACGACAAACGATTAGTTCAGGCTCAGTGGGAAATTTCATTCGAGGATATGGAGAAGAGGATCTGGTGGTTGACTCACGTTTACAGAGAAGTTGTAGGATCTTTGACTCCAATCTGTGTGCTGCTTTCCAGTTTTATTCTGATTCGGTGGAGGGTGGAACAGGGTTTACCCAGAACTCGGTTGGTTGTTGGTGAACGGAGAAACTGACTGCCACTCAATTTCCTGCGGTACTTGAACGGGTTGTGATAAAGATGATTCCCTTGCTCAGAGAGTTAACTCAACATCCTCTTCAATAAAGAAGGATCTAAACCTCTTGTTTGAATCCCCAGCTCAGTTTGAGGCTCAGTTGATTCCTTTAGGGAGTGAAGGTCCGAAAAGATCCAGTTTGCAGCAAGACTTCCTGCCGAGAGGCAAAGACAAACAACTAAGTTAAAACTCAGGTAGTCAAGAGCTCAGTCTTACTCAGTAAAAACTCAGCTTGGCTAGAGTACCCAAAACTGCCAAACACGTGGCATCAAGGTAGTGGCAATCAGCAGCTTAAGAGCACTCCGTTAATGAGGCAACCATCATCAGGTGTGTGAGGAGGCAGACCAGAACCAGGCGCCTCCTGCTGGTGGAAGGGAGAACAACACAAAAAGAAAAAACACACAAACTGGAGTCCTGACAGTACCCCCCCCTCAATGACCGCCACTCGGCGGTCCAGTGGAACCGGAGGGTTGAGAGAGGCGGAAATCCCTAATGAGGGAGGGGTCAAGGATGTACGATCCCGGAACCCAGGAGCGATCCTCGGGACTGTAGCCCTCCCAATCTACTAAATACTGCCACCCACACCAACGGGGACAGGCATCAACAGTGCATCGAACCGTGTAGGCGGGGTGGCCATCAATTTTCATAGGGGGAGGGGGCTCAGCGGGTGGGCACAAGGGGCTGGATGACACTGGCTTGACCTGGGAGACGTGAAAAGTGGGGTGAAAACGGAGGGAGGATGGTAAAAGGAGGCGGACTGTGGATTCTCTTACGGTTTTTTCTACCTCGTAGGGACCGATGAATTTTGGGGATAGTTTGCATAACATAGCCTTAAGGGGGAATATCACGGGTGGAGAGCCAGACCTTCTGGCCAAGGCAATAGGAAGGGGCAACCCTCCTCCTGCGATTAGCCCACCTCTGATTCTGCTGGGAGGTCCTTCCCACGGCCATCTTGGCCCGGTTCCAGAAGGTCCGGCAGCGGCGGATGTGTTGCTGGATGGAGGGTACGGCGATGTCTGCCTCTTCTGAAGGAAAAAAGGGGTGGCTGGTATCCTAGGGAGATCTCGAATGTAGAAAAAACGGTAGCTGCAGAGACACTAGAATTATGAGCGTACTCAGTACATGGCAGAAATTGACTCCAGTTAGTCGGATCTGTTTTAAGTGATGCATCTGAGGCTGATTTCCAATTCCTGGTTCATCCGTTCAACTTGACCATTGGATTGGGTGTGGTAACCGGAAGTGAGATAGACCTTGGCCCCAAGTGCCGAGCAAAAACTTATCCATACCTGGGAGATGAACTGCGGGCCGCGGTCAGACAGAATGTCCAGAAGTATTCCATGAAGCCAAAAAACATGTTTAACGAGAAGCTGGGCTGTTTGCAGAGCTGTAGGGAGTTTTCTCATAGATACTAGATGACAGGCCTTGGAAAAACGATCAGTGATGGTGAGGAAGGTTGTGTTGTCGGAAATTTTTTATCTCTCTTCTATTATATATTAATCTATCCTATTTATTCACTATAAAAGTTTTCTCATAGTCTGTTTCACTTTTAAGGCCACACTGTTCCCTGCAGGATGATGTTTGAAGACCCGACATAGCATCTTACCATAAAAAAACAGCTTCTTTCTCTAGGTTTATTCATAACATTTTACTGTTTAACCAAAGTGTTTGTAATTTGTTTTGACTCTGACTACTTTCCATTGTTGTAAGTAAGGGGGAACGAACTATGCCCAGATCAGAACAGGGCAGAATGCTGTGCCACAAGGGCTGTAGGATGACTGCTCTCTCTTTGCAAAGATATGAATAAATGTGCCGACTGAGTGAAATCCATCGATCTCCGTTTATTTAACCAGGATGAATAGTTGAATACTTTTTTCCCATGACAGTTGTCATACCTTTGGAGGTGGGGAGACCTGTGATGAAGTCGATGCGATGTGAGACCAGGGTCGCTTGGGGATGGGTAAAGGTTGAAGCAGTCCGGAAGGAGGTTGATGAGAGGGTTTGTTGCGAGCACAGGTAAGGCAGGCTAAAACAAATTCCTTGACATCCTTCAGCAAGAAGGGCCATCAAAAGTGCCGGCTGATGTGGGCTACCATTCAACTGATCCCTGGATGGGCAGAAAACTTTGAAGAATTAATTCAATTGATTACACTAGCTCGGATGGAGGAAGGTACAAAGATTCTGTTAGGTGGCCCGGTTCAAGGATCAGGTTCTGTCTGTTGGGCCTGTTTGACAACATCCTCAATCTCCCAGGTGACTGCGGCCACGTAGCAGCTAGGAGGCAGGATGGGAGCCACCGACTCCTCAGATTTGTCCGGAGAAAACTGCCTAGAAAGGGCGTCCGGTTTGACGTTCCGAGAGCCAGGGTGGAAAGAGATAGATAGGTTGAACCGGGAGAAAAACAATGACCAACGGGATTAGCGGGGGTTGAGTCTTTTAGCAGATTGGATATAGGAGAGATTCCTCAAATCAGTCCAAACCTGAACCAGATGTGCAGCTCCCTCTAGCCAGTGTCTCCACTCCTCCAGAGCCAACTTAATGGCTAAAAGTTCTTGATCTCTGACATCATAATTTCTCTCAGCAGGAGTGAGTCTGCGAGAGAAAAGGGCACAGGGGTGTAATTTGTTATCCGCACCCGCAACTTGGGAGAGAACAGCTCCAACTCCAGAATCCAAGGCATCCACCTCCATTACGAACTGTCTGGAGAGATCTGGCTGAGTGAGAACAGGAGCACTGGCGAAAAGTTTCTTAAGATGGGAAAAGGCTACTTCAGCCTCAGTGGACCAAACAAAGGGAACCTTGGAAGAGGTCAGGGCTGTCAGGGGAAGAGCAGTGTGACTGTAGTTGAGGATAAACCTACGATAGAAATAGGCAAATCCCAGGAAGTGTTGGAGCTGCTTGCAAGTCTCAGGTGTAGGCCAATCCAAAACTGCCTTCATTTTGACCTCAGTGGGTCTTACCTGTCCGCCCTCAAGGATAAATCCAAGGAAGGAAACAGATGGTCTGTGAAATTCACACTTCTCTGTCTTACGGATAGTTTGTTTTTGTGCAGGCGTTGGAGGACCTGGCGGACATGGATCTTATGTTCAGAAAGGTTCTTGGAAAAAATTTGCATTTCGTCAAGATAAACAAAAACAAAAATATTCAAAAAATCTCTGAGAAAATCGTTGACCAAGGCCTGGAAGCAAGCGGGAGCATTAGTTAAACCAAAAGGCATTACCAGGTATCAAAGTGTCAAATGGGAGTTTTGAAGGCGGTTTTCCATTCGTCTCTCTCCCTGATGCGAAGAAGGTGGTATGCATTTCTGAGGTCCAGTTTAGTGAAAACTGTGGCTCCTTGGAGGGGTTCAAAAGCTGAAGACAATAGAGGCAGCGGGTATTTGTTCTTTATAGTAATTTGGTCCAAACCTCTGTAGTCTATACAGGGTCGAAGGGATAGGTCCTTCTTTCTCACGAAGAAGAAGCCCGCTCCAAGGGGAGAAGATGAAGGACGGATTATGCCGGTAGCTAGAGACTCGTTTATGTAGTTCTCCATAGCCTCGCTCTCAGGCTTGGAAATTTTGAAAAGGCGACTGCCAGACAGAGGGGCTCCAAGAAGCACAGTCGTATGGTCTGTGGGTAGGCAGAGAACAGGCTTTGGATTTACTAAATACCTGGGTGAGGTCGTGGTAGTAGGCAGGGATGGAAGATAGATCAATGGTGTCTGACTCACCTGAGTCCTGAACCTGAAAACCTGGGGGAACAGCAGATCTGAGACAGTGTGAGTGACAATAAACAGACCATGAGTCTACATGTCTGCTGGTCCAATTAATTGTGGGAATATCAGTCTGGAGGCATTCAAAACCCAAGGTTAAAGCTGTGTTAGCGGTAGGGAAAACAAAAAAAGAGATATTTTCAATTTGGTTACCAGAAGCAGTTAGTTGTAGAGGAGTAGTCTGGTGGGTTATTTGGGGGCAGATCTGGACAAAACACGAAGAGGGTTCTGTAGAGGAATAAGCTCTATTCCCATCTGTTGAGCAAAAACAGAGTCAATTAGATTCTGTTCACAGCCAGAATCTATCAGAGCCGATAAGGAGAAGGATCTATTATTTAGCAGCAGCGATGCAGGAAGGATTAGACATGGTGAAGAGGGGGAAATCTTCTGGAAATCTTCTTCTCAAATCCGATTATCCAAACGGATCGAGAGATTATTTAATTCCTCGAGAGAATCAGGCTCATCTAAGGAGGCTAATGCATCCTTGATAGAATCACAAAAGGGCATAAGAAAAAAAAACCTTAAGGGCTGCTTCATTCCAGCCTGAGACAGCTGCCATAATACGGAAATCGATGGCGAATTAAGAAAACAATTATTTGTCCTTGTTTTAATCTCAAAAGTTCACGAAAGGTTAGAGTCTTGTCTGTTTCATGGTTGAATGTTAACTTGAACTCCTTGAGAAACTGATCAAACGTGCAGCCATAATGAGAGGATGAGGAAAATCTTACCTCAGCCCAATCCAAGGCTCGTACAGTAAGATGAGAGATGATAAACGAGATCTTTGTAGTATCTTGGAGAAACTTACTTGGAGAGTGATTGAATTGAATGACGCATTGAATAAGGAATTCACGAAACTTCTTGAGATCTCCATCAAACCTGGGAGGATTAGCCAACTGGCTCTCGGAATGGGGGAATGAACAAACGGCCTGGTTAGCATGCTGCAGGGCTAGCTCACCGGTTGGGCCCGAAGCCTGGAGAGAAACACGGACAGCCTCGATTATCTTGGTCACCCGGCTGTTAAGTTCAGACTGTTGTTTTCTGAGATCGAGGAAAAGACTGTGATGTTTCTGGATAACAGTTTGTTGAAGGCGAAGGGTTCTCTGAATGGCTTCAGCTGGGTCAACGGTTTGGCCAGAGTGTTCTGTCATGATCTTACTAAAGGTCTGACCCAAAATGCAGAAGACCAAACAGAGAGACACAGGTGAAAGGTTTAACTGGTTTATTGAAGAGTTAAGGCTCGGTGCGGAGTTGCTCAGAACTCAGCTCGACTGGAACTGGAAGGTTAAGGGAAGACAAACGATTAGTTCAGGCTCAGTGGGAAATTTCATTCGAGGATATGGAGAAGAGGATCTGGTGGTTGACTGACGTTTACAAAGAAGTTGTAGGATCTTTGACTCCAATCTGTGTGCTGCTTTCCAGTTTTATTCTGATTCGATGGAGAGCGGAACAGGGTTTACCCAGAACTCGGTTGGTTGTTGGTGAATCGAGAAACTGACTGCTACTCAGATTTCCTGCAGTACTTGAACAGGTTGTGATGAAGATGATTCCCTTGCTCAGAGAGTTAACTTAACGTCCTCTTCAAGGAAGAAGGATCCAAACCTCCTGTTTGAATCCCCTGCTCGGTTTGAGGCTCAGTTGATTCCTTTAGGGAGTGAAGGTCCGAAAAGATCCATTTTGCAGCAAGACTTCCTGCCGAGAGGCAAAGACAAAAAACGAAGTTAAAACTCAGGTAGTCAAGAACTCAGTCTTAGTCAGTAAAAACTCAGCTTGGCTGGAGTACCCAAAACTGGCGTTGAGGTAGTGGCAATCAGCAGCTTAAGAGCACTCCGTTAATGAGGTAACCATCATCAGGTGTGTGAGGAGGCGGACCAGAACCAGGCGCATCCTGCTGGTGGAAGGGAGAACAACACAAAAAGACAAACACACAAACTGGAGTCCTGACAGAAAGTGCATTTTCGGGAAGCTGACCATAAAAAAAACAATTGGCCAAGAAAAGCGAACAAAAACAACAAACAAACAAAGTTTAAAATTTCCCCCGTTTAAAAGAAAAATTACAGTTGGTGTAAAGCTACCATCTTTCTTTGTTTTTGGACTTAACTAGGTTCATTGTGAGAACATTCATTCTACATCACGTTTTCATTTCCCTTTTGAGCAAAGACAGAGCAAATAGAGCAAGTTCTCTGAAAGCCTGTCCTCAACTAACCTGGCATTAGCCAGATTTATGAGTTGAGTTCTTCGTTGTCTATCTGGGATGGCTGCCATTCAGTCTGTCTGTGAAAAATAAGGGACGTTTAGTACAATACTTTGAGCTCATTGGGTGACATGTCAGCTAGTACCCGCCTTCCATAATTTAATTTCAGCCAATCATAGCAGCCAATCGTAGCAGCGAATCATCTGCAACGAATCGTCTGCAGCCTCTAGAGTGTTTTCACAACTAGCAGAGTAGGCTAGATTGATGAGTTGCACAAAGTGCAACTTTACATTATCTGCTAGAGTCACATGGACGTTTAACTATCCAAGTCCAAATAAGGAGTAGAAATGTGGGGAGGAGTACTTTCAAACCACAATTCAACCTTTTCCCAAAGCTGATGATTCCTCTGATTCTTCACTACGTGGAGAGGTATGACTGCGTGCTTGTAGCGACAGTGGAGAGCAAAAACTAACTTTAAACAGGCAAAAACCTCCAGGGGAATCAGGCCCAGTGTAAGCAGCCATCTGCTGAGGCCGACTGGCCACAGTGAAAGAGGACTACACGGCAAAACAGGCCAGGCTCTAACATCTATAAACAAAGGTGGTGATGACAGCAGCACAGCTGATATTTCTTTCCAGGATGGTGTCACAGCCAAACAGGAACAGACCAGATTAAGCTACTATAAGAAAAAGAGGAGAGAGCAGCCGGAGAACAGAAATAGAATAAAGCAGAATGATAAAAGGTGGTCCCTACACTCAGGAAAGTTTGACCATTGTCTACTTAAAACATTTAGTTATATAGATTTTAATTAATTAACTTTGATTAAGAACTATTGATTTAATTAAGCAAATAAAAAAAATATATATTTTTATAATTACCCAATAATGAAATTGCTGGTTGAAGTATTTTGGATTTACTAATAATATAGCAAATGTTTAGTAATTCCAAAACAAATATACATGGAAAACTGATTAAACTTTACTCGGTATTTGAAAGGAAGTAATTTATATACACCAAATATCTGTGAAAAATTGGTTTACCTTTACCAATTAATTTGGTGAAATTAATTTCTATTTACTAAATATCAGGATACTAATTATTTAGATTCAATAAATAAAACAACTTACATCAACTCAACTCCACAGCAATTAGGTGAAAACCAAACACTGCACATGATCACCACTGAACACCGCAAACAATCAGATCAGATATAATATTGTTTTTGCATGGGAAGTCAAATCCTTAGCACAGACAGTGCCGCAGACAGGAGGTCGGCTTGTTTTGTTTTTGTGACTGAAATTGCGGAAAACAACATGTGAAGTTTCACCAGCTACAAGAGCGAGGTGTGCGACAACACTGGGACCCTTTTTCCACCTGGATCTCCGCTCTTTTTCACCGACATGTCCATTTGTTGTCGGACTACTCGCCCCCAATTCCTAATATTTTTGCATGGGAAGTCCCATCCTCAGCACAGACAGTGCCGCAGACAGGAGGTCGGCTTGTTTTGTTTTTGTGACCGAAATTGTGGTAAACAACATGTGAAGTTTGACCAGTTAGAAGAGAAAGGTGCGCAAGAACGCTGGGACCCTTTTTCCACCTGGATCTCCGCTCATATTTCCTTCATGTCCCTCCGTTGTCGGACTACTCAACCCCACTTCCTTACCACCTTGGCCGTATCTAGACCCACAGTCTATTATAGCACAGACCACGGTTCAATATTGAGCATTAATCAAAAATGTCTGCGTCAAGTCTCCTTTGTACAGCAAGGTCCTGTGCCACACTATTCTTGATCTGCAACCTAATATAACAAGAATAAGTTGTTATTTTAAACTGTACAGCTAAAATGGATGGTCCTAAATAAATAAAGACTGAGAGGGAGAAATATGCATTGTTCTGTCAAGCTGCCGGGTAGCCCCTCCTCCCCTCCCATCAGCAGGGAGGCACCAGGTGGAACTAATCTCCCAGCAATTTGGGCGTGCCAGGGACCTCTAAAGAAAAGGACCAAGAACTGCTGCATGGCAGAAATGTAAGCAGCTCATGTTTGGAGACAGCCAAAATTCAGCTCCATTGTGACTGTGCAAACAAGTCCTTCTACAAAAACTCTGAAAGACAACCGGTAAGAGTCTTAATGCCCTTGATTCTCTGGCTGGACTTTCAAATCAAAGAACTTTATTAAGCTTAATA
>NW_015150968.1:613569-621409 GCF_000732505.1 Cyprinodon variegatus | reverse complement strand
TTACTTTAATCATATTACTTTAATCATATTATATTTATACATTTATACTTACACATTTGCATATTCCTGTCTTACTTATATTACACAGAGTGTTGAAATGTTTTCTGTATTACTAATGTTTGCTATTAGTCTGTCCAGGAGAATGCTGAAGGCCAGTCGGGTCAAGGCGAGAACACGGCGAGCTGTACACACTAGCACCAGATAAGGAGTGGAAGCTCTCCTTATCTTATGATGTTGTATGATGTTATACAGAAATTCTGGTTCCGACTGGTTTCATCCCCCCCTCCCTTTTAGCAGTCGGCACCACATTGTAGCCAGGGCGTTCCTTAATAAAAAGCTTGGAGAGCAGAGACTGCTTCAGAGTGGGTTGGAGATTGTAACTGAATGCAGTTTCTGATCCCCTCTCCTTGCAAGTAAATTGTACTCAATTCTCTGTGTCTTTCTTTTGTGCAGGTTTAATAAGGTGTTTGGTGTTTAAACCTAACAGGCGCCCTCTGCTGGAGAAAGGTGGACAGACCTCCAGATCCAACACATTCTGAATCACATGGTTCAGACATCTATGTTGCTACTGTTCACTATGTCCAGCAATTAATGAACTCAATCTGATCAGTTATTGGCCAGCCGATATATAAAAGTCAATGTATTCACAGAATTGAAATTGGATTGTAAAGTGAGATAGTATGTGTATGATCCTGTAAAAATATTTGATAAATGTTATTGAAAAAAGGGGGCTGTTGCTAAAATTGAGGTTACAAACATAGTGGGAACATTAAACACTCCTCTGTTCATTTTGAATTTAAAAGATTAATTTTTTATACACTTCATAAACTACACATTCTCACCACTATTAAAGTGGATACACATTTTCCAGAAGTCTTTCTTTTATTCTTTAACTTGAAACAAATAATTCTAAAGTCTTTCCCCACTGAACTGTAAAAATTGCGGGTCCTAACAATGATTGGAACTAAAACTGACATGAAGATTTTTTTTTTTTAAAACAAGCCCAAATCCTGTTTCATGTGTGCTTAGAGATACCACCAAGTCTTTCTTGAAGTTTTCAAAGTCTTGGTAGTGCAATGGAAGCGTCTCAAAGCATGTTGATTACCTGGGTAGACTACCAGGGCCAAACCACAGTGAGGGTTTGTGTAGGAGCCTCCCATCCAACCCAGAACTTTATGAGATCCTGTAGTTCAGTGGTCTCCAACCCTAGTCCTCAAGATCTACTGTCCTACAGATTTTAGATGCATCCCTGCTTCAACAGAGCTTAATTAAATGAATGGCTTGAAAAGGTAATCAATCATTTGATTCAGCTGTGTTGAAGCAGGGATGCATCTAAAATCTGTAGGACAGTAGATCTTGAGGACCAGGGTTGGAGACCACTGCTGTTGTTCATCAGGAGATGCTGGAACACATAAAAGTTGTGTTCATGTAAATCAGGCATCCCCAAAGTCGGTCCTCGAGGGCCGCTGTGCAGGTTTTAGAGGTTTCCCTGCTCCAGCACAGCTGATTTGCATTGATAGTTGATTAACTGTTGGGATCTGGAGGTCTGTCCACCTTTCTCCAGCAGAGGGCGTTCTAGGTCTCCTGGGGCTGAAGCTGACCACCACACCTGCGGCTCATGAGCTCATCAGGGGACCAGCATTTAAGGAGGGGCAAAGCTACAATCCGACACCAGAGTGTTAAGCCAGTTATGGTTAGCGAACCTGAGCCAACCCTTCCTGTCTGTATCTCTGACTCCCTTGAAGCCTGAACCAGAACCTAATCTGCTTTTGTCCTCTCTGCTTCTCAGGAAGAACCTGCCTGGAAACCAGAAGACCTGGAAGGGTTTCTCAAACGTGAGACCAAGCTGTCTGTTCTCAGTAGAACCCCTGGAAATCCATCTCAGTCTGAAACCTGCCTGCTCGCTCTCAGTAAGAGCTGAGAGAGAAGCTCTGAACTTGCTCAGTAAGATTATCTGCTCTGCCCTGCCTTTGCCTAGCCCTCTGCCTGCCTTCAGCCTCTGGACCCTCCTGGTTCCCCCCTTCTACTGCTCTGCTCATCTCTGATCAGGTATAGACCTGCAAACACTCAAACCTGCAAGTCAACTGAAAGTCTGCTAACCCACCTGTCCCTCTCTGCAGTGAAAACCAGTCGTGACCAGAGCCGGACCCAGTTTATCCCAGAACCAGTGTTCTTTATTGTGAAACATTCTTAAATAAACTTGTGAACTTTTTCCCAGATTCTGAGTGTTCTGCATGTGGGTTAGATCCCTGAAAGCCAACATGACATTAACAGGCTTTTGCTGAACTGCAATCATCAGAATCAGCTGTGCTAAAGCAGAGAAACCTCTTAAACTTGCAGGACAGCGGCCCTCGAGGACCGACTTTGGGGATGCCTGATGTAAATGATAAAACTCTCATGAAAAAATCGGCTAAGATGAATCCATTAAACTTTTCTGGAAAATTGATGATTACTTGGATATTGCCAACTTTGATTCTTATCATGGCCAAACCATTTAGATTAAGGTCACAACAGTTATTTACAGTTTAACACACAGCTTAATTTTCACCTCATTAGAAAGAAGAAAATGAGTTAAAATAGTTGTAAGATATAATCTAGATCTGGTGTTGTGATCATGCAACAGTTATATGTTCAAGAAATATTTGTTAGTGGATGCGAAAATGTTCTACCATTGTGAATGAACTGAAGATACCCTGAAACATGGCTCTTGCCTTCCATACTGCAATCATCATCGTCGTCATCAATCATGGTTGGCCATCTGATGCAGTTCAGGATGCTCTACACAAGCAAACCATCCTGACTAAGTAATTGTCCTTGAGTTATTATCCGGTTTATTTTTTTTAAAATCAGAACCACCTTTATTTACCTCTGGGTTCAAAACAGAACTCGACTCACGTGGAAAAATACTTTGAGCCACTTCTGGATGTTCACTGATGAAGGTCCACAGCCTAGTGTCTCTGAGCCCCTTTCTTATTTCCTTTAATTGTCTCAGGACCTGTCCAATTACCTAGAGAGGAAAGAGAAAGCTAATGATTACTCTGATAGTGGTGAAACAATGGTTTTGTATAGTAAAGTAATTTATATGGTAGTTTACTGCATGATGCAGAAGCCTTTCAAAGAGCCATCTCCGATTGCCACTTGTCATCAGAGGGAAATCCCATGCAAGACACAGGGAGTCAACCTTCTCCTTTTCATCAGTGGAGAGTTCACAATTCCCTTCCAGCTTAATCAGACAATAAACATAGTTAAAAAAGGTATGTAATGCAGATCAAAATGTCAGTGAGGTGTTAGTTGCAGTAAATATATACCAATGTAATTTTCTCCCTCAGGTCAATGTCTGGACAATCATTGATCTCAATGATCTCTGTTTCAGGTGTCCCACCACACAAATTGTGAAGAACAGCTGGACTAAGACCT
Source organism: Cyprinodon variegatus (assembly GCF_000732505.1). Lineage (NCBI taxonomy): Eukaryota > Metazoa > Chordata > Actinopteri > Cyprinodontiformes > Cyprinodontidae > Cyprinodon > Cyprinodon variegatus. The sequence continues at coordinate 617,992 of NW_015150968.1, read as the reverse complement.
CTAAGTGGTGGTTCGCCATGCAGAAAGCAATGGCCAATCATTCTGCCTGCCATTAGGAATAGGTCACTCTCGACCAGAAATGCAGACGAGGAAGGCACAAGGTGGTCTGATTCTCCATCAAACAGTCTCGTTACAGAAGCATTTCCTGTGTGGACATAGATTTTGTTTCCAGATCCTGTACAGAAACATTCAGGTACAGATATTTATCTTGGATTATTGTAAAATCTTATGAAAAATGTTGGGACTGATTTAGACTATGATCTAATTAAAAAGAATGAGCAGCATTGGCACATATTGAAATATTTATAGAGAGAGGGTTCCTAGACTGCATTAGGATGTCCTTTCATATTCTGAAATTATATTATAGTGCTATAATTTCACCTCAAAATCTGTCACATTAATCCACAACCTTTTTCATCCTAACATTAGCAGAGATACACAGACTTCTTTAACAGGGATTTAACAGTACTTGATGAGAGAATATTGATGTGTGATAACAGCATTATAGAAAACAAAGGCACAGTCAAAAAGCCACTTAGACAGCAAAACATTTTCTGTGTAAGAATATTCAGTTCCAGTGGGGTTAAATACGCACTTCCTGTTGCCTGTTGTCAATCAGGGCTCCACTAATATTCGCTTTTCATCCTTGTTACACACGTGCTAAACTCTGTGGACCTAATTAGAGTTGACTGAACTAATTCATAGCAGCCTTTTTGAAACCAAAAACTCAGAACTCAGGATAGATGAATCCAGAGGAGTTTGAATTTGTTAAAAATGCTTCCTGAAACAGACCCCTGGTAGATGATACAAAGTTACAAAAGGTTTAGTCGCTTTGAAATTTGGATGAGGGAAACTAGAGGTTATATGTTCAAATGCATTGCAACTACTTACATTGCAACCTTTAGACTAACCCATAAGTGTCATGTTTGGTTTAACGTGTCTAACCGACATGCAGAACACTCGGAGGCAGAAGAAAAAGTTCAAAGGTTTATTTAAGGATGAATGTACAGGTAAAATGATCGGGTCCAGTGGGGAACTCGTCTGGTCACGAGTGGGTTCTGAAAAGGTACACAGATTTATCAGATCCAGGAAGGGACTGGACTGGTCATGAGTGGGTTCACTGCAGATGAGGACAGAGGACTTAGTGGAGGTCCAGGTATTTAGCAGGATTGAGAGTGTGCAGGGCTGTACCTGTTCTGGAGTTGAGCCGAGCGGCAGAGGGGGGGAACCTTGAGGGTCCAGACACTGTTGGCAGGCTGGGGGCTAGGCGGAGGCAGAGCTTAATTGAGTGCAGGCAGATCACTGATTTGAGTTTCCTTCCAGTATCTTCTGAGAGCGGGCAGGCAGAGCTTAGACAGGAACTGTTCTCCAGAGTTCTTCTGAGAGCGGACAGGCAGATCACCGGCAGAGAAACTCTTTAGGGTTTCAGGTTTCAGGCAGGTTCAGTCTAGGAAGCAGAGAGGAGAAAACAGATCAGGTTCTGGTTCACGAGGAGTCAGAGTTTGAGACAGGCTGGTTGGCTCAGGCTTGCTAACCGTTCCTGGCAAACACTCTGGCACTGGAGAGAAGCCCTCCGCCTCCTTAAATACGGATCTCCTAATGAGCAGATGAGAGACAGTTGGTGCAATCAGCTCCGGCTCCAGGAGCTCTCGTACGCCCTCTGGTGGAGAAAGTGGACAGACCTCCAGATCCCAACAATAAGTTAGACTGAAAGGTTATTGCTACTCCTCGTCACCCAGAAATGATGGGGATGTGATCATTTAAATTGCTTTTTGTATTTTACGATGATTACCAGTTCACAAAATAAAAAGACATTAATTACAAGCTTACTGAAATTCATGTTGAAACCGTCTTTCAGCCTCTGCATGACTCTGGATACCGAGAATCAGTTCACACCTTCTCTGAGTGCAGGGTCACCTTGAAATTATAAGACAAATAATAAGAATATTCAGGGTTGTTCTTAAGGGAAAGAAAAGGTAAAAAAAAAAGTGTGTAAACTAACCACATTAAAAAAGTGTACCTTCGAGGCTGCATTGCAAAGGATTTCCTCACTCCATACTGGATGCTTGTAAAATGTAACAAGAGAAATGTCTTGTTCTGAGATGGTGGATCTGAGGTCAATATGCAAATACTGTGGTTTCCCTGATCTGTGAATGTTAAGCATGGTCTCTTTGTAAAGCCTAGCAGACCTGGCCAGGTCTGGTGTGAGCTTCCAATATGTAGAAAAATAAAGAAAACTATTTAAATCAGCAAAATCAAAGAGCAATACATTTTATTTTATACAGAAATTAGCTTCAGTAATAATACTGAGAGATGCATCATACTGTAGCAAATAATGCTCAATCTGCTTACCTGCTGACTTGTAAAACATCCATCCACCAGCAAGGGTCTCCAATTTATGGTATTCAGCTAGAAGGGCTGCTGAAATATTTTTTTAAACACACATATATGTACGCATGTCTATAAGAAAATAGTAAAAACCAAGAGATTCTTACAAAAAGATGATCACAGTCGAAATAACTGTCATCACAGTCAATGGCAGATTGTTTATGTTTAAATGTTTCAAACTGAACTGCAAGTAATTAATGCAAAGTGAGACAACCTCACTAGTGAAAGAGTGAGAAACAACCTTAACATGTTTATTCTCATTCAGCAGACCTGGTTATAGGTTCAGAATTGAAGTCCAACAAAATGATCTTAAAGGTTCAAAGAACCAGACTGATACAACTTATGTACATTTCCATAATATTAATACTTTGCCAATTGTAATCAAGGAGTCTGCTGATGGTCTTCATTTTGAATCGTGTTGTCTTTTGGATGAAGTATCACAATTGTGTTTAAAAAATCCTTAACTTATAGTGATTCATTTATCCCACATAACTTTGATCCCAACAAGCAGTCTAAACTGTGCTACAAATGATTGGGTTTTAGCATAATTGTAGAATTTCTGCATGTTCACCTCTGCATGGCAGCTGTTGTCAGGCAATGAAATCAGGCGTTTACCGAGGCCTGCCATTAACATCCTGAGCTCCTGAGACCCTTCTGGAGTTCTGCTCATCGGTCTTGGAAGTAAAAAAAAAACTGGAGATTTGTGGTGCTGGTGGGGACTGATGACATGCTTTTAAGTGGTGCAGGAAATCTGTTTTCCACTGGTCTTTTCCTGGTCTTTCCCTGGAAAGACCAGGAAAAGACCTGTATAGCAAATGGTAAAATGTAGCATATAAACAAAAAATGTCAAGTGAAAGATATATTGTAGTCATAATAACATATAAATTCATAATTTCTAACTTGGTCATCTCTTGCTGGACATTAGCCTGTCTCATTCTTAGTTCCTGACTTGGAGATGGTTCCTGAATTTCAAGCTGAGTTTGCAGATTCTGGTCTGGATTCTGAACTGTTACTGTTAAAAGTGACAGAAAGTCCCTATATGCAGACTCAATGTGAGAATACTCCGGTCTCTGGAAAGAAATGCATACAAGAAAGAAACAAGACAGGAACTTCCCTTGTCATGTTTAGTATCAACTCATAACAAATTTTTTAAATACCTTAAGAATAAATTTAGGAAAAAAAGCATTCTTGGATTTTGTTTGCCAGTATGTCTGCATAAATATGACATAGTTGTCTATCTTTTCAACTCATAACTTTTAAAACTCTCCTGCGGTGTGCTTATCATGCTAGCTTTAACTTCACGTCAGTCTTCCTCAGCCAAACCTCGTCCCATCCTGCAGGCGGCAGGTTTCAGTTGTTTTGATTATATGGCGCCTCCTGCTGTCGGTTAGTCAGAATGACAATTCTCCACGTATCACGTGACTTTTGGCAGAAACTTACAGCGGAGTGTGAAGAATTGTCTTGTACACGAGGAGAGGCTGTTTTGTATGCAGGCAGAGATCGTTTTGTACTTGGGGACAATTTACAAATTAGATTTTCAGTGATATGTTAGCATCCGGTTTGTAAAACTAATTTTTGTGTGTGTGCAACCTTTAAGGACAGTTTGAAAAAAAAAGTTTTATTTGTTTGTGACATTAGAGGATAGTTTGTAACCAGACATCCCAAGTTCCGAAAACTCATTTCAGGGAGATGCTTATTGAACCAACCAACCCCCCACACCTGCAATAGACAACCGACCACAAGGTGCGGGCCGCACCCATCAGCATGGGCAGACCCTTTTCACATGGGCACATGTCCTGTTGCAGATATGCGGTGCCTGGATATGCCAGGGGCACTGAGTTTTTAATAAATTAATTTTCCATTCTCACCAACCCAGTCTCATGGGAAAATGTACCCCCACTACGTTGGTCCACACTGCAAAACGTAGTGGAGGTACATTAATGGCCATTTTTTTGTGGTACTTTTACATTTCTTCTGCCTATACGCTTTCTATTGTTTTACGTCCTAGTCACGTGACTTTCAAGATTCCACCTGG
>NW_015150968.1:606502-612235 GCF_000732505.1 Cyprinodon variegatus | reverse complement strand
ATTATTATTTCTTCCCTTCGGTTTCTCTCATTAATATTTCTAGTTAATACTGACTTTTGTACTTTATATAATCTTCTTCCTTTTTTATCTTCATTCCACCTTTTTTTTGATATTTTTCAATTTCTTTCCTCTTAATAAATGATTTTCCTTCCCCTTTCCCTAAAGGAATTGTAATTGTTATTGCCTCCTCTAAAGCCCTTTTTGCTAATTTGTCTGCCTAATTATTTCCTTTTACCCCTTCATGTGCTGGAACCCAACAAAACCAAATATCAATGCCACTCCTGTATAATCTAAATAAACTGTGCTGAATTTCTAATACTAAATCTTTCCTATTATTTCCTTCTCCCTGAATACTTTCTAAAACTGCTTTGGAATCCATGCAGACCACCACCCTGTCTGCTCTGACCTCCTCCCCCCATTGGAAACTCAGTATAACTGCCACCATCTCTGCGGTGAAAACAGATAGTTGATCTGAAATTCTTTTAGAAATGTGTATTTTGAAATCTGGTACATATATTCCTGTTCCCACACACCCTTTTAAATTCTTAGAAAAGCTTAGTAATAATAATAATAATATTTTTTAAAGCAGTTAATGATTCCAACAAGCAAACTCATATTATAATTACCTTAAAATATATTCTGATGGTTCTAAGAATTTAAAAGGGTGTGTGGGAATAGGTATTTATTTACCAGAGTTCAAAATACACATTTCTAAAAGAATTTCAGATCAACTATCTGTTTTCACCGCAGAGATGGTGGCAGTTATACTGAGTTTCCAATGGGTTGAGGAGGTCAGAGCAGACAGGGTGGTGGTATGCACGGATTTCAAAGCAGTTTTAGAAAGTATTCAGGGAGAAGGAAATAATAGGAAAGATTTAGTATTAGAAATTCAGCACAGTTTATTTAGATTATACAGGAGTGGCATTGATATTTGGTTTTGTTGGGTTCCAGCACATGAAGGGGTAAAAGGAAATAATTAGGCAGACAAAAATGGCAAAAAAAGGTGGAATGAAGATAAAAAAGGAAGAAGGTTATATAAAGTAAAAAAGTCAGTATTAAACAGAAATATTAATGAGAGAAACCGAAGGGAAGAAATAATAATGATCAGATTAAGAGTAGGTCATACTTATTTAAATGACAATTTATACTTAATAGGGAGGAAAAATAATGACAAATGTGAAGGATGTGGAGAGATAGAAAATGTAGAACAATTGATGAACTGCAAAACATATGAACCTGAAAGGAAGAAATTGAAAAGAGTTGAAAGGACAGGCCAAGAATGGAGTCTTAAAGGATTATTGGGAAATAAAGGCAATAAAAAGATCTTTATAGATTAAGGAANCAGGGGAGGGCAATAAACATCTTAAAGTATCAGAAACATAAATTCCCAGCGGGCTGGGAATAGAAAAGAACATAAAATCACAACAGCTGTTTTGATTGTACGAAGGTAGCACCACAGGAGCTAGCATACTTTAGCATATTTTATGTATTAAAACTAAACAGCTTACAGTATTTTTACTGTATGGTATTTACATTGGAAATAACTATTGTTGGAACTGATAGTGGAGCCTTAGGACTTGGAGCGTATGACCGTTAAGCAGTTGTTTTCTGTTTGTCCAACTCAGAATAACCAGATAAACCTCATAGATTCACAATTAACCAACACAACACAGAAAAGATCCGGTTAAATAAGATCAGAGAATTTAATCTAATGAAAACTTTTGATCTTTTGATTTTACACACCTGCTTGTTTTGTAATCATTACAATAACCAGGCCTGGTCCCTGTTAGCTTAATTCTCAATTGCCTTTGATTGATTTATTTCATAAAAAATTCTGTTTCAGTGACACGGTTCTTAGGATTTATATATTTTTTCATTGGCATAAGGACATGTTGACTAAGAGATTTAGGAAAAAGAAGAGATCCATCAGGTTGATCCACTCAGGTTCCACAGACTCTGAGGAACCGCCCCGAGATGCTGGACCCGGTTCTGGATGTTCAGGACACTGCTTTATTCACAGCTACACTACAGCTAAATACAAAACAACAAGCAACAGATCAAATTTGGCAAAATGTAGCTTCAAGTGCAGAGAAATCAGGAGCTGCAGCAGACAGAAAAGCACCGTTTGAAGGAGAAGAAGCCTGGGGGTGTTCAACAGGACGACGGGATTCATCCGCTGCTGAAAATAGTCCCGGAAAAACGCTCCAAGGCTCAACAAAGAAGCTCCTTTATTTTCCATGATTCCGTTATTAAAGGCGAGTTTCTCATTTTAAACCAAAACATACAAATAAATGATCAGAACACTCAAACATCATCTGCCTCGTGGACCACAATCTGATCCAGTCCTGGTAAAAAGTTCCCATCCAGTCTTGATTTTTCTCCCAAGGTGCCAGAAAAACCATGGTCATGGGTGTTCTGGTGGTCCTGAACGGTGGAAGGATGGATCTCTAGCAGTGAGGGAGGTGAGCCGACATGCCAAGCAGAACCAGAACGCCCTGAAGGAACTGTGTAACTTCACAAACCCAGGAGAACCGTTCACCAGTTTAACAGTTCAAGGAAGAATGGCTGCTTAGGAGAAGAACAGGGACTGGATCAGAACTTTTCAACAGAACTCAGCTGTTATTTTTTCTGGTCTTCAGTGAACATCGTGTTGAGTTTAGCTACTTTGTGACCAACAGCTTCATTCATTTGGAGACCAGAAGGGCAAACAGCTGACTTGATCGGGGTGCTGGTAGGACAGAACAACCATCAGGACCTGGACAAACAAACGGGGGACGGTGTGTCCTGCTGACGTCCGGCTCAGTTGAACGCCTCCTTGTTGATCCACATCAGGGTCCGCGTTTCGTTGGGTTTGCACTCGTACTCAATGTTGGTAAACTTGTTGCCGAACTGGCAGTGCTCCCTCTTGTAGTAGTTGTAGTACTTGGCCTGCCAGACCGTCTCGAACGTCCCAGCCTTGTTGAACTGCAGAGACAGTCAGAGAAACCAGACCCAACATCAGAACTCCTGCTCCTTCTCAGGGTTTAATGCACCAGCAGAACTGCTGGAAGGAACTCAGCTATAGAGAGAAATTTGGTCCAAATTTCTGTTAAGTCAAAAACAAAAATTGTAAAAAAAAAAAAATTGTAAAAGTGGTATTTTTATTTTGTAAGCAAAAAATGTTTACAGTTTGTTTCGTAGATTATTTTTTTTAATTATACTTTTCGTATATTTTATTTTTGTCACATTTTTGGTGAGCCTGTACGGAGCCCCTAAAGGGACATGGAGGGACATGCGAGATCCTGCAATAGTTTCCTTCACTGTTGTGTGTCTGTTTTACTTCCGGTTCCCTGACATGGGAAAATCTTGTGCGACATTTCGCAAAACGTTTTGCAAAATCTCGCAAAAGTTAATTTTTTCCTCCATGTCCCTTTAGGGGCTCCATAAGCCTGAGGTTTTTTTAATGAACAGCATTATTTCCAAATCCGGTTTTATAGATTTCAGCTCTACTCTTTTGGTTTATGATTGCAGGAACCAATAGAAATAAGCCTACTCTCCATGGATATTAGCATCAGCATTTCTATTGGTCCGCGCACAGATCAATAGATTTGCGTGAAATATATAAAAAAAATGGGACTGAAAAAAATTTTATTCTGTAAAAAAGAGAACATAAATAAAAATTACATTTGGAAAAAAAATTTGAAAATATTAAAATTTGAAAGCAACCTGTAAAAATATTGGTTTAAGCCTTTGCATACCCATAAATTACTCTCAAAAGTCTTTTTTAATTGAGAAGTTTATTAAATGTCCATCCCTCCATACTCAGCTTAATTCTATTGAATTGATTTATTTCCACGTGGATCAGTGGTCCTCCTAATTGTCAATCATTCTGGTGATATGTTTACGTAAGGCCGTCCTAATTGCTCCTCCTGTTAGCTATCATTTTCTGCGCATGCGCACTTTACGGCGCTCACCTTTCTCACCGAGGTTCTTTGAAAATGGCTGAGGGCTGTAAGAGAAAAAGTGTCTACCAAGTGTATGAGAAGAAAAGAAAGGCCTCAGAAGAGGCAAATATATCTCAGAATGCTTTGTGTGGAGAGCTCTCCTAACAAAGCATTATGGGATTTGGTGTCACAGTGGCCCGCTGTCGCCATAGGCTGCTGCTACCTGACAGGGGCGACTAATAACGAAGATGGCGCAGACACTGTGTGGTGGAGGAGGGGTTACGTGACCAACGGGGAGCAGAAAAGTAGTGATTATCTGTCCGAACGGTCAGTTAACTGGGTTCACTATGAAATCCACTATATAGTTTCAACTTTTAACTTTGTTACCATGGCGGCGCTCCAAGGCAGCGGACAAAAGCAGCTCCTCTTGACAATTTCACAAAATATGCTGCTTAAAACGATACAAACTAGACATCAAACCCGCATCTATGATCGCCAACACCTGCTGGAGCTACGGACACAAAATGTTTTAAATACAGACATTTTTGACCGTTTAAAAAGCTGCGGAGTGCTACAGGCGGATGTCAACAACACAACAGTGGAAAATAACGGATGGAGGAAGAGATGCGAGAGATGGAGACAGCGAGGCTGCAGAGGGGGGCTAACTGCGAAGCTAAAGAGAGATCCCCACAGACCGCCGCTTCCATCAATCCTGCTCTCCAACGTCCACTGATGGAAAACAAAATGGATCATCTGCGACTCAAACTTCAAAAAAGGAGATGAGTAACTGCTGCGCCATCATGCTGACAGGGTCCTGGCTGCATCCAGCAGACGGTTAGGTTGGATGTTCGGGCACAGTAAGCTTGTATGAGCTTAGAAAAGCAACTTTTAAACAGAGCATGCACGAGGACAAATGGGCTTGTGCACGCTCTCGCACGTGCATTTTTTTTTTTTTAAGTGGTGAGGGCGAGTCTTGTAAAAAAAACTCGAAAATCCTCCACAATGCTTTTAATCAAATTAAACTAAGAGAAGCGGAAGAGCATCCCTGATTTCAAATCTACTGAGGATAAACTATGTGAACAACATGAAAGAAAAGAAGAAGGGACAGTGGGAAGGAAAACCTCTGCCAAACCTTCACCAGATTCAAAGTAATAAGTTCATCTATAATCCTGCTTCACTGGAGGATGTACTGCCTGAACCTCTACAGCTTCATGTGTCTCGTCTCACCTCAATGCTGACTTGGACGGGCTGGCGGTCCCCGCTCTTCGTATGTGGGACGCCCTCTGTGTCGTATTGGCCGTGATAAACCACTGACTCTTCATCCCTGGACTGCTGCTCCAAAGGGAAGATAATTCCCCCAATGTTCATATTGCTGCAAGGAAGAGGAGGACGACTAATTTATCACATGATCATCTCAGGGTTCCTAACAGTTGGAGAACTTGTTGCCTCTCTGATCCACATCAGAAATGAAACATGTCTGTGAGGTAAATGACGGAATTTATAAATACAAGTGAAATATGCGTAAATTAGAGGTTTTCATTTTTTCCCCCCTTGTCAGCTCATTACTTTTTAAAACTTCAAGCACAAATAACAAATTTACAGAATAAATCTACAACCCTGTTGCTGTTACACTCCTCACCAGATGGTGGCAGTAGTACACAGGAAGACTTTAATCTCAGAATTTTGACTTTTTCTATGGGAGAATTATCCTGCCATAATGCAAGAGCACATTATTTCAATTTGAGAAAAGAATTTCATCTTCTTGCACTCAAAACTTATAATGCTCACACTCAAAACATGCGCTCTCTCT
>NW_015150968.1:603125-606274 GCF_000732505.1 Cyprinodon variegatus | reverse complement strand
AAGATTTTATTTTTTTTCGCACATTATACTGAAATAAAATTTAAAAACCAGTTAACTTTTTTTTTTGTGGCCCTAATCCTCTTCGACAGTTTCGAGATGGGAACATCTGACTGATCATTGAGGAGAACTCTGGCAGGATTATGATAATCCAGACAGATATAAAGGTTTGGTTTTCTTATTGGCAGAACTGAGCCTCAGATTATGTTGAATTTGAGGCATTCAGCCCATTCAGCACCCAGAGATCCACCAGAACCTCCGAACTCTGTCTCAGGTTCCTCCTTTATGCCTGCAGCTGAGCCTAAGGAGATCCGTTTAAATGGACAGAAGTTCAGTTTATTTCAGGTTTTTGTTTGTTTCCAACAACCAAACATGTTGGAGCTCCTCTGCCTGCAAACCGCAACCCTGGAACCTGATCCCGCATGATTTATTCAGCGCGAGGCATTGATGCGGCCTGCAGGAGGAGGATGATGATGAGGAGGAAGAGGAGGAGGCCCCATAACCCTGGTGATGCGGGACCCCCCCATACCCTGGTGATGCGGTCTCCCCATCACCAGAGGACATGCACGAACATGCACGCGCTCAGCAAACCCAAACCGTCTCCTTACGTGGCCTCCACGGTTCCGGGCTTTAGCACCACCTCGATCTTGTACTTGGAGCCCGTCAGCAGCTTGATGGTTCGGCTCTGACCGAAGCGGCTTCCGTCCACCTTGAAGAAGACGGGTCCGTCGTTCGGCTGGATCCGGAGGGCGATCTGGATGATGATGATCGGCGGGACGTCGTCCATGTTCCCGGGATGATGCAGCTTCTCCTGGACTCCGAGCTGGAGGAGAGGATGCTGAGGAGAGAGCCGCTGCACGGATACTGCTTCCGGTCCAACCTTTCACAATAAGAGCGAATCCGGATGGAGCCCGCAGCTCTCCTTTAGGTTCAATTCATCCGATTCATCAATCCGAGTGTTTATGTTAAATTTACTGATTTTAAACTCTCTCTATGGAACCTCACGTTTTATTTAATTTATCCTATAAATTGAGATAAAGTGTTTTAATGATTTATGTCTCTGATTCAGATCAAAGTTTCCACATTTTGATTATAATCCTGTTTAATTCACCTTCATTTATTTTCTATTCCTCTGTGATTCTCCTGATCACCCTAATTAAAATTTTGAGCCCAAAGGACACATTTATATTTATCCTCCATGAATAATGATTCTATATATAGGATTTTTTTTAGGATAAAATTGTCCATTTTATGCATTAGTTTATTATTAACTATGTAGAATCTTTAGTTATACATGGAAAACAAAGTATTAGTGGTGGGACCAGATTGATACAGAGGACCAGTTTAAGCTTGTTAGAGACAAACTTATCTATAGTGGTGACCCCCTAAAAAGTAATATGTCACTTTATATTTATTAATGTAATTGTGACGTGATGTTATATTAATTCACACATCTTAAAGTACACATGCATTATTTTTTATTACCTTTCGTAATGTTCCCTCTCCTTTTTCATTCCGTCTTTTTTCTTAATCTTTTTATTTTCTCCAGTTTGTCCCTAAAATCATATTTGCTATTCTTAGCCTCAGCAAATCTTATAATGAGATCAACAGTCAGTAACCTAAGAACCCCCAAAGCCGGAAGTTTTACTGTTAATTTAAAAAGAAAAAAAAAATCATGATTGATTTCTCATATTCATCAAAAACAAACCAAAACAAATTTAAAGCTCACTTCAGAATGACCTGTTGGCTTTCCTGTCTTCAATGGGGCAATAAAACCGGTGTACTTATAAATTTAAGGGGAAATCTATAAGTACAAATTTAAGGGGACATTAGAGAAATTAACTCTGCATTTAACCCAACCGCCTAGATTTGCCTGTTAGTTACTCCACCCCGGCTGTGCACATCATATCCACCATCATACGCACTGCTGCTGTTCGTCCTTCTGTCTGTTCGTAGACATTCACATTTGCTGCTGTTTGTGTACAAATTCTTTGTCTCATTCCTTCATATCTGTCTGTTTTTTTATCACAAAGTCTCTTAATCCTCATGGACTTCACTCTAAGGACTTTTATTATTCTGAAGAGTCAGAACTGAACTTGGTCAGGGAGCTTTTAAACACACTGCTTCCTCTGCCTGGAATGAAGCCTAAAACTATCTGAAACTAACCATGATGGTGACTACCGGGAAATTTAAGGTCCTTCCTGGAGGCCCACTATAACTGTCCGTTTAGCCAGTTTTAAGTGAGTAATTCAAAGTATATTTCATTTTATTGTTTTTTTCTTTTGCTGCCCTTTACAAGTCCCTCCTGGAAAATAGATGTTTATCTCAATGAAGCTTCATCTGTTTAAATCAGTCATAATAATGGGAACTACTATGGGACGCTTATGTGCAATATGCTGCCATTTCTGGAATAGACACTAGGGGCAGCGGTGATACCAGGAAGCTACACTGAACACCCCTGCCTAACTGGATTTGTAGCTGTATATGCTGGTTCTGAGCCACAGAGTTCTGCTTGTTGGAGCAACAGACCAGAAAAACTGATCAAACCAGCAGAGTTTGATAAATACAGGTTTAATTTCAGCTCAGCTGTTTTTTTACATCAAACCGATTCATTTTCCATGATTATTTTGCATTAAAAACATTAAAAAATATATGTACAATCGCTTGTAATACTATAAAGTGAACTCAGAGTAAAAAAAAAACATATATTAGAGTCAAATTTGAGAGAAGTGCTTCTGGGGCTGCAAAATAAAAACCTAACATCATCATCATCTGTCGAGCTCAGCCTGCAGGATCTCTCCCCACGTCTCTGCATCCAGCGGCACCATCTTCCTCTTTAGCAGCTCGTCTGCAGATCTCACCCTGCTGTAGCGTCCCGTCAGCCAGTCTGCCTTCACCCGGCTTCGGGTGTAGTTCCTAAGCAGGGTCACCTGGGAGGAGAGGCAGACGCGTTCAGTTTCAGGTCTACAGGTCGACCAGGCCAGGCCTCCCATTCAGACAGGAAACAGTTTACAGAGCGAAAGAACGGGACGAGGAAAAACTATGGAGGGAATTTTGTTCCATTATTTGGTAAAAACCATAGTGTGTAAATTGAAATTTAAAAAAAGAAAAATGCAACCCAGCAATGAAACTTCTCAATGAAAAAAAGGTTT
>NW_015150968.1:600702-602432 GCF_000732505.1 Cyprinodon variegatus | reverse complement strand
GCTACAAGCATGCTTAGTGTGAGGGATTGCTGTTAAGTCAATGAGTCAAGGCAATCAGCAGGTTTCCCTTAGATAGAAAACTTTGAACCAATCTGACTGTATGATGTGGTTGCATTGTTTCTGTAAAGTGTCTTGAGATGATGTGTTGAATTGGTGATAAATAAATGAACTGAATTAAATAAAGTTTTACCTTTTTGGTTACAGTTGTAATATTTACAATTTTTTTTCTTCAAATTTCTCTTTTTCCGATTGACTTTATTTTCCACAGATCACATTTTTGACCGAATACAAACGTTTGCTCTTGACTAATAAAAATCCTGCTGCTAACGTTGATGCAGGCCAATAGAAATGCATCTTTGCTCCTCACTGCAGAGGAAAGCACCGCCCCCAGAAATGAATTGCCATTTAAAAACAATTCATAAAATTAATCTGAAAAACAGACATTTGAAGAAAAAAAAAAAAAGAATATAAAATTTGTAAAGAAAAAAAAAGATTAAAAGTGAAAAAAGTAAATAATAAAAAAGGTGGAAAAAATTTATAAAGAAAACAAACTGAGAATACTGCTAAGTTGCTCTCAAAAGTTTTTTGTTAATTAAAACATTTTTCATAATTTCTGGATAGCATTTTATTTTTCTTCAAATTTTCATCTCTAAAACCCGCTGTTTTCAACAATAATGGAACAAAATTTACTCCATATTATCGATCAAAATGTATCAAAAAACCTAAAGAAATTAGACCCAAATGACTTTAAACTAGAACCCAGATTTAGATGAGAGTGCGGCGCAGCAGAGACCCACCTTCCAGGAGAGCCCATCTCTCCGGTCGCTGTCCACCTCGCGCTGACAGACCGCCCGGACCAGCAGGCACTGCTGCCTCCACAGCTGCTCGCTCTGACTGATGATGGAGTGCCACAGCTTGCATGTCCTGGAGGCCCTGCAGAGACTCTCCACATCGAGCTCTCTGAAGATCCTCACGCTCATCTCTGTGGGAAGTGTCTCTGCGAAGTTCTGATGGCTGGAAGCTTCTAGTGGCTTCAGGGAGGCTCTTCCTTCACAGAGCAGAAACACTGGCGAGGGCCCTGCAGACTCATGCTGCATAATCCTCCAACAGGGTGGACCACCTGAAACAGACGAGAAGGATCACAACCTGAGGAGACGTTTCAACCCTGAAGCAAGGATCACACTTCAGGTCCAGAGCTAAAGATCTTCCTTCTAACTAGTGATTTTGTGAGATGAGCCGATGCTTCGAGGTGTATGTCGAGTACTGGAGAGGGTGTTTCCGCACGGCACGTATCGAGGCTTGCTTCATTTGGGGGAGGAGCCGAAATAGATGACGTCCGAAGCCTCGCTACCTGCCAAACTTTGGCAGGCATTTAAACAGCCTCAGTACTTAGTCAGGATGGTGGGGGTTTGTAGGAGAGGTGGATAGAGTTTGGATATATTCTAAGAATAGATTGGTGGTTTTTTTACAACCAATCTAGTTGATCAAAACTAGTTTGGTTGGATTAAACAATCTAATTATTAAAATCTGAACAAGCCACTGATCATAGATAGTTAGTTAGTTAGTGGTGTCAGGTGTAAGAGATTGACTTCCAATTTGTGGGTTTTTGCGTCAAGATCCCCGCAGACATTTAGAAGTTTTGATAAAACAGAACTAGTATTTTGGCTAATGTGACTAAATTGCATTTTTGCCCTAGTAAAAATATAGATTGGTAAAAACACAAATAAATA
>NW_015150968.1:590573-599316 GCF_000732505.1 Cyprinodon variegatus | reverse complement strand
ATCATAGATAAATAACAATTTTAATAAAAAAATATCAAATAATTAATTTATGTGGATATTAGTGCTTTTAAATATCAATTTTATGCAGAATGTTTATTGATACAAGTAGGTAAGTAATGACAATGGAAAAGATTTACGCCCCAGAACTCAAAACTGAAAGAGTTTTATCCACTATACCATTTATCTAGAAATTACAGATGTTTAAATATATGTGTCTATTTGTTAGCAAAGGCTGTAGGAAAGTATAATTTGTCTCTATTTAGAAAATATGGAGGTCGTGCTCGTTAAGTTTTCTTGTTGGAACAGTGTAGATTGACCCTGAAGTCTGGCAATGGCATAACGACACAACAATAGGCCCATAAGTAACATTATCTGGGTGGGCCCCATATGAAGTACAACACTCTGGATTACCCATAATTCCAAGTAGTAGTGTAAAAAAATAAAATACTCAAATACCTCGTTCTTTTAAGATCTTCATTATGGTTTGAAATATATTATGTGTATTTTTTTACCAATTGTCTAATGAACTATACACAGTTATTAACATAGTATTTAAAAGTACCACTGTCTGCTTTGTTATTGGTGTCGTGTTTAAACGGCTCACCATCATGTTAAAATCTGACATGCCTTGGTGTATTAATAAGGTCCGGTTGGTTATCTTAAAATCAGGTGGGTTTTAAGAGGAATTTTTCGCACCATTACATCTGCAATCAGACGTCTAATCCACAATTGCGTAGGGGGCCTAACAGGAGTCAGTGACGCGGGCCCCTAAGAGGCCGGGGCCGTAAGCAACTGCAGACTCTGTTTACCTATATTTGCGCCATTTGGTTCTGGTGCCTATATAGTTTCGGCCACCCCTCACTGTACATTGGTTATCGCCTGGCCACCCTTATAAACATTTTCTGGCTACGCCTCTGCTATCCAGGTCCCCAGGCATGTGTCAGACTCCAGGTTCTCTGTGAGGAACCTTGAAGCTGTTTTTTTATTTATTTCATTTCATTTATTTTTGTGAAACCGGGAATAAAAAACAAATATGAAGATGAACCACTAATATAAAACGATCAAAATACTCGGTTTATTTTCTAAGATCATATCCTCGGAGGAGCCCATCGGGACTGTCACTACGAACCGCTGCTTTTTCTTCTATTTGGACCACAGCATGGCTGCAGGTTATTAAAACCACACAATGATTGTCATAAAACAGTTTGTGGACACACAGGACAGATTTTCATCCCGCAGTGATTGATTATTTATAGTGTCTCTGCCACATTTCGCCTCCTCTCCGTAAAGCCCAGCAGCAGATTTCCTGCAGGAAATTCCCAATAAACTGTTTCCATTAATTATTAAACTTCCCATCAGAGTTAATCTAGTGACATTTGAATAATCTAAATCTTTAAAATCGCGTCTCATTTACCTTGATCGGAGAAACACTTGGCAGCTGAGCTCTTTAAATGCCCCAACGGTTGTTTACGCTGACGTCAGCGCGCATGAGCGAAGAGCGCATGCGCCGTTACATTTAAAATTTGAAAGTAGAAAACAAATGTTATAAAAAAAATAGCATTTTTGATTCAGTTAAAATAGATATGCCGTATTAAAAAGTATTATCTATAGTGAAAAAAGATGTGAGATATTGAAAGTATTTTAATATTTAACCAATAATATATTAAAAATGTATGTTTCCGGGACGGAGTCTGGTCATCGTCTCTACTGCGCATGCTCTCCTGTAACCCGGAAGTTTTGAATCCAGCAGGAGAGTTGCGGGAATCCCGCGGAGCTTCTTGTTTTGATCTGTTGACTGGTTTTGGCCATCATTTAAAAGTTTTCAAATAGTTTATTCTCCGAACCTTTTCCTGCTCGTATTTCCCCCAGAAACAAACATTTAAATCTTATCCCGTTCCTGTGCCGAAAAACAAGCAGGGTGTCTGGGAAGAGTCGCTCTCAGTCCCGCCCCAGAGCAAAGCCTCATGTCCGGCTTCGGACTGGTTCGGGTGGACAGCGGTGATGTAGTCCCGCTGCCGCCGGGTGAGACGGTGCTGGGTCGGGGTCCCTTGCTCGGGGTAAGTCCTACTGAGAGGTTCGCATGATTCACCCTGATATATCAGCTCCTCTTAGTTATCGAAGGGGTCCAAAGGTCGGATTGTTGATGAGAAGCTGGGTTTCCTGGGACCAGTCACCTGCTTCTACTCTGGATTCAATTATTAAAAACTGTCTTTATATGGGGTGCCGTTTGTAAAGTTATCCAGTCAAATATTTGCAGCAATATTTTAACTTATTTAGCCTCAAATCATTGAATAAAATGGGGTTAATATTTCAACATCTCATCATCACCATATAATTCATACATTTATAAGTATTACATTTCTAAATTAATTATAATTAATATAATAATAACTATAAAATTAAATATTAGAAAATGTATATATAGAAAATAATATCTAACTTGTTAAATGAATATCTATTTTTTTTTCTCAAATTAAATATTTTGTTATAAAATAAATATTTATTTCAATTCAGTTTATGTTTATAACACATCATCTGAAGGCATTTTATAGAGACGATTCAACCAGATCATCCAGTCAAAATGATTCAAAGTTTTCTACCTAAGGAAAACCAGCTGATTGCATCAACTCATTGACTTAAAGGCAATCCCTCACACTGAGCATGCATTTAGCGACCGTGGAGAGGAAAAACTCCCTTTTAACAGGAAGAAAACCTCCAGCAGAACCAGGCTCAGTGTGAGCGGCCATCTGCCGAGGCCGACTGGGGTTCAAGGAGACAGAAGCAGAGATACAAAAAGCAGCTATAGAAGGCGGACCCGTCCAGGAAACACAGCCAGGCAGACTAGCTCCCAGCCAGCTCCCATGTCAGAGGATGAAGAGAGCACAACCAGTTAATCACAGTCAGAGAAACAGGACTACACTGGAAACTAAAACTAAATATTAGTGTCATTTATCTATATTTATTTATATTAAACACAAACTAAATATTTATTTACTACAATAAATATTTAGTTCTAAAGCAATTATTTAACTTTTACTAACCTACCAATGGAAGGTACAAAACAAAAGCAGAGTCTTCACATCCTCTGCTTGCAAAACTGAACCGCTTCAGGAGCACTGTCTTCTTTTAATAATAACTCTTATAATTCTTCAGATAATAAAAAAAAATATATATATATATAGTAACATAGAGCAAGAAATTTTTAAAAGCTACACAGACTTTTAATAATAGATCTACATCAACACAGCCTGAAAGAACCTTTTACATATAGCTGCTGTTGGTGATCATATGATTAAAAAAAAATACTAATTTGAGTTTTTGAATAACCAAAATATTGCTGCGACTATTTCACCGGGTAGCTTTACGAACTTTTACAGCCTCTGATCCTCAGTGTGATTTTTTATTGTTCTTAAATGTCAGAAATGGAAAACATAGAAATGCACTAACAGATATGCTTTTTATTCTTAAAGATAAAGCAGCATTTTTTGAGTGATGAAGGACATGTCTAATGTATGGAGTGAATTCTGTTATTGTTGCAGGCAAATAACATGTTTTGAAAAATGGAAATTAGACAAAATACTATTAGTAAATTGAGATATATAGAAAATGCTATTCAGATATGAAACTTTTAAAAATATTTGAATAAAAAAAGGTTTTCAGAGTAACTTTTGTGTTTTCTCTGATTTTGTTTTTTTCAATTTTAGATTTTTTCATGTTATTTTTTTCACATTATGTTTAAACATTTTCCTTAGATTTATATTTTCAATGTTCATTCATATTTCTCTTTTGCAGATTCAATTTTAAAAGTTTTATTCTTTTCAAGCTGCATTTTTCCAGATTCCATTCTCTTGGCTTCTGGGGGAAGGGGCGGGCTTTCCTCTGGAGTGATTGACAGTTTTTATTGGGCTTAAAGTGAAGAGAATCTGAGCTTTAAAACGCAATTTGAAAATAATACAATTTGTTAAACTCAAATAAAAAAAACGAAGATAAAAGTGAAAACATTTTTAGAAAAGAATGGGGGGAAAAAAATCTAATTTGTAATAATAAAATCAGTAAAAGTTCTTTTACAGATTTTATAATCACAAATTTTACAAAAAAACCCCAGCAATTTGAAATAACAAAACCCAAGAAAACAGCAGATTTAGTCTTAAAATATTTCTTTTCTGTATTTTTTCAAATTTTAGTTTAAGAAATATGGCCTTTCTTGTAAGAATGATGGACTAAAATTCACTCCATAATTTAAAACAATTTCCCTTATGAGTGGAACATTTCAGCTTCAAATTTAAAATGAAAAATTTTCAAGTTAGACATTTTAAAATGAGTATTGATAGATTTATTTGCTGAAATGAAAAATTAAATATTTTATATCTCATTGAAAGTATGTGACATAATGAGCATTCTTGGAGAAGAGAAAGAAAACGCATTTTGAGTGATCTATTTCATTTATTCATGAGTCAAAATATGCACCTGTGACTTTTAAAACCAAAAAAGCATTTCTGTTCATACATTTATATTTTCAAACTTAACATTTCAAAGTAAATTTTGTCTTTTTTTGTGACATCTTTTGAAAATTAAATGTTATTTATATGTAATTTTAATTAATGCAGCATAAAAAAGCAGTTTGGGTGATATATCTTTTTTGTTAAATGCAGCTTTATCTTGAAAATGAAAAAGCATATTTTTAAGTTTTTAAATAAAAAAATAAAAAAATATGACAAATTTGCTTCAAGAAATCAGAATCTCTACTAAGATTCTCAAAACATAATTTAATATTTAATTTTGTTTGAAATAAATTCTTTCTGTAAAGAAAGCCTGTATTAAACAGAGTTTACCTATATTTTAACCTAAGAAGGTTTCATGTCATCATAAATGGTTTGATGCTGCTTCCCTGCATCCATTATGATGAACTCTGGGAATTTGACTGAAGAAAAGTCTAAGAATTTCCTCGTGAAAGGAGTGTTTCACTGTGCCGGTGCTTCTGTGAGCAGTGTGTCTGTATCTGTGATGTCTGCAGCGAGGAAACATCAGGAGAGAAATGTTTTAATCAGATTCCCTTTTTCTGTGTTTTCTCCTGCTGTCAGATCAGTGACACCAGAGTTTCCAGACACCACGGGCTGCTGGAGAACCTGAACGGACAGCTGCGACTCAAACCGGTGCGTTGGTGATCAGTTAGATATCCTCGCTGCCTCACGGCTTTTCTGATTACTCAGTAAACCTCATCTTTTTACTATGTCTTCCAAACAGCAGGATTCCTCTCCATCTGCAAAAGAGGGGAAAATTACATTAAAATGAGATGTTTTTAGATTAATTTTAAACTATAGAGAGCTGTTTTAATCAAAATTAAATAAAAAGAATAAAACTGTAATAGAAAATTTGAAAATAATGTTATTGATAAAATAACAAAATTTCATTGTAAAATAGAATTAGACTTAGACTTCTTTATTTGTCATTTTGTATGCACAGAGTGCATACAGAACGAACTTGCGTTGCATACAGCTTATGAACATTGCATTGATATTTTGAATGAGATGGAATACCTTTCCGGATTGTTACACACGAGTTATACAAAAAGTGCAGCAGTGGTCAAAGTGTAAACAGTGCAGTGGATAAAGACAGTGTGCAAATTGCAATGTATGTTTTCGCAGATTTTGTCACTTATGTTTTTTACTTCAAAATGTATTCTTTAAATTTACAGACACATAAGGCTGTGTGTGTGTGTGTGTATATATATATATATATATATATATATATATATATATATATATATATATATATATATATATATATGTGTGTTTGTGTGTATGTGTGTATATGTATATATATATGTGTGTGTATATATATAAAATTAAAAAAGCTTAACAAATAAAAAAACTTTATGAAATATATGAAGTATGAAACAATTCTTGAAATAAATTCAAACCAAAAAGCTAAAAAAAGATTTGTTGTTATCCTATTTATGGCCATCATTGAGACATTTTATTTATTTGATGAAATACTTCTTAATTTATTTATGACAGTTATAAGATATTTCAATTTGAATAAAACGTGTCGCTTTGTAAATCAGCTGCTTTGTTCAACAATACATGCATGTTCAGTAGGGGGCGCTCTGGGACAGAAACTCATCATCACCTCCTCCCAGCAGACCCACCTGAATCCCTGCTTCATCCTGTCCTCCCTGAACGATGACCCCCGACCCCTGGAGAGAGGCTCCTGGCACCCGCTTCAACACGGAGACCTGTTCTCTCTTATGCCGGGTCGCTTCATCTACAGGGTGGAGGCCGTGGGCGGGGAGGAGAGCACACTCAGGTACTTGTCTCTGAAGCGTTCTCATGGCAACAGTATCGTCGCTCTGAATAATTACCTGAATGAGGTCAATTTCTGAGGTGGGCTTTATTTCTGCAGCAGGAGTGAAGGAGTCAGATGTTCTCCGTTGGCAGAGTGTCGATTCATGTTTTTTGATTTATGGCCGCTCTCTATTTGAAGCTTACCTCAAACAGATTAACAAGGACCCTCAAGTGAACGTCTGCAGCGTCCAACCAGCTGAGGCCCATGAAACATTCATGTCCCTCCTGACGCTCTAAGAACATTTCTGTCTCACATCTATTTCTGCAGAAACAGTCAGAACTTAGAAGAAAAAGAAGAGGAAGAGCTTCCTGTTCCCACTGGATCCATCGTGGAGGCGTGTCCTGCGGTTGGGCCGCAGCAGGAACGGATTTCAGATCCGAATGGAATCCAACCTGGAACAGGTTTCAAAGAGGTCTGTACTGCAGAGTGGAAAAATGTTTAGTTGCATTTGCAGAGCAGCAAATGGTATCAACCAGAAAAACAACCCAGATCTCAGCCAGGAGGAAAAGACAGGCCGCTTCACTTTGTTTTATACATACCCAATTGACGCCCACATTTTCATTTTAAAACATTTATTAAAGATGCAGATTTTGTAAGCTCTATATTAAATGTTCAATCCTCAAAGTCATCAAGTTTTACTGCTAATTATCTAAATAACTTCAGTTTTTGAAAACCTTATTTAATAGAATAACAATGGCCTCACAAGCCGGAAAGATATGGAGTCACTTTTATTCTGTTATTGATGCAAAGAGCAGGTTTTAAACACGTCCGACATGAAAACTGGCTCAGAGCTCATCTGATTAACTTTTTCTTTTCCAGACAGAGCTGGAACTAGTTTACCATTTCTGTCAGGTTGTGTTTCTAGCATACAAAGTATTAGAAGTGTTTAAAAAATTAATTCCAGAAATCAATCTTTGTAAAGTTTCTTAATAATAAAAAAGGTTTTAAGAGAAATGTTTCTATTGCTGATTTTTTTTCTGTGCAGGTTTTGTATATTTTCAGATTATGTATCAGATTGAATCATAAAAATTACCTTCTTTTCAGATTGCGTTTTCCAGATCACATTCTCCTCACTTTCGTCTGGAAAGATGAGCAAAGACGCATTTCTATTGGTCTGCTGGACGTTAGCAAGAACATTTTTATTAGACAAGAGTGATCTTAGATCTAATCTAAATCTAAAATCAGTTTTTTAATGAATAAAAAAATAATAATAAAAAAAAATCTAATAAAAAAACTGCAAAGTTACTCTCAAACCTTTTTGATTTTAGAAGTTTTTGAGAAGTTTAATTAGCATTTTTTTATTTACGTTTACAAAAAGGTTTTTTTTGCAACAATAATGATACAAAATTCCCTCAATAGGAAGATAATGAAATCATCAATTTAATTGTTCTTTGATGATGGATCTCTTTTTTTTCCTTTAGGATAATTCCACTCGACGGCCACGGAACAATAAAAGCGAGGAGTCTCCACCTGCTCCAAGGAGGAGAGTTTTACCTGCGTGGATGATGGCAGCTGCTGCTCCAAAAGGTGACTCACTGAGACACTAAGTTTCTTTTGAATCATCAACATCCCGGTTTATTTTAATATTATTTAGGGAATTATTACTTTTATTTATGAAATTATTTATTTTATTATTCAATATTGCAATACGATGTGCATTTACAGTAAAAATTGCAGAAGGTGTTAAGTTAGATTAACAGGGTTTCTGCTGGTCATTAAAAATCCTTAAGAGTCATTAAATAATTATTTTTCAAATCAAGGCCTGAATTGGCATTAATATTCATTAAATGTGATTAATTTTGCATAGAAAATTCTTTATTTGGAAAAAATGTTTTTTATAAAAACTATTTATTAAACGATATATATATTTGCAAATATATTGCGAGATATTATATCGCATATTTGCGCAGAACTGCTTCTGGTTGATCGTAAAGCCATAGGTTCGGAAAAGAAGCTCGAATGGAAAATGCTCATTTCAACAAAAGTGGCTGGAAATTGAGTAATGCAGCCTGCTGACAGTAAAGATGAAGACGGAATTTGCTGTGTACGTATGAGAGTACTGGGTACTTATTGATGGCATAAAAAAAATTTTTTGTTACTTATTTTCAGTTATTTATTTTCCTTTTTTTTTATTTCGTGTGTCATTTATGTAAGTAGGACCCATGTTGGATTCAATTATCTATTTACGGTAAACCTTCACTTCCAACTAGGGATGCACGATATAATCGGCCCCCTATCGGTATCTGCCTTAAAACTGAATATCGGACATCGGCCACCCCACCGATATTTAACCCGATATTTGATCAGCTTCTGAGTTTCTAAAGTCTAAAAAAAAAAAAAAAAATACTACTTCTTCTTCATCCTCAAAAACTTCTTTTTTACAGACTTAAAAACTTCT
>NW_015150968.1:589410-590090 GCF_000732505.1 Cyprinodon variegatus | reverse complement strand
ATATTGGCCAAAATCCCAGTATGGTGCATCACTACTTCCAACCTCAAAAGGAAGATATTGATCAATGATGACTATATCATTTTATTGCTTGTTTTCATGTTTTGTATTTTGGGGTTTTTCTGCTTTTTGAGTAGATTAGGGAACAGCTGATGGAGAACAAATGGACCTCAAAGCGTATTTATTAGCTTCCTGGATTACTGTAGCTGATGGATACCAGGATGGTGTCTGGATTCAAGTTCATAACATCGTCAGCATAGAGTTGAACTGGTTTATTGTCTGTTGCTGTAGCTCTGCAGAATGGAAATCAGTTATGACTTGTTTGACGTTTGTTTCCCGTAGTTCAGCCTGCTGTGAAGAAGCGTGAACAGGCGTCTGCATCCTCAGCCACACAGGCTCCGCCCACTATATCCTCCTTACCGACAGGGGTGGAGCTTCATGAGGAGGAGGAAGAGGAGAGGCCACGGAAGAAGAGAAGAAAGATGAGAGGAGAGGAAGAACATTTACCAACAGAGACGGTATGGCTGAGAACAAAAACTGGTTTTCTTTTTTTATTCCAAATTAAAATTTTAGTTTAAAGGGCCTACAGTGAAAACGTAAAAGGACATGTACCTTTTTGTACTTCAGTTAGTGTCTCTGCTGCTTCCAGAAAAAGCCCAGGCACTGATTTAAAAGAAAAAAAA
>NW_015150968.1:585155-587541 GCF_000732505.1 Cyprinodon variegatus | reverse complement strand
CAGGAAGAGACTCACAGCCGCTATCTCTGCTGTCTCCAGACAGTACTGGTAGAGGGATCGCTGCTTTCACCTAAAGCCGCTAAATAACCCAATAACACAGTGAAAAAGTCACTAGCTTTGTCTCTAGTTGTTTTTATTTAAAAACAATGGCTTAAGGGGTCTAAGAAGTCCCCAAATATTATGAGTCACTAAGTTAGCAACGCTGGACTGTCTCCAGTTTTCCTTCTGTACCTACCCGATGTGTCCCGCTGTAGGTACCAGATCTGCTCGGGGCCCTGCCCTCTTCTTATGGCGTCAACATATGGAAATCCACTCGGAGAAAAACTGTATTCACCCGTTTCTTAAGGATCTAATCTCTTTTGGAGTCTAGACATATTATTACCTACAGTATATTTGCTATTATTTTACATTTCATTCGCAATCTAAAGCAATCTGTCAGTCTTGAAGGAAAGTAAAATGTGCTCTAAGACTGAGCTCTACCATTTAAAGAAAAAAAGTCTCAGCTTATTTTTATTCTTTTATGAAGATCTGAGGGCAGGGAAGGATGAATGGGCATCTTAAAAATGACTTTTGTAGATATATTAGACAAATAAAATAGTTATTCTACTTGAAGAAAACTAACAGTGACACAAAGTTAAACGCAGGTTAGCTTAATATGGCTAACTGACCAAGCTAAAAGAGGCTAACCTGTTAGCTACTGAGCGCAGGAAGCTACAGCGCTATCCGGCTCCCCCCCTTCACACCATGGCCTTGCAGTTACTTTGTTCACCATACACATTTTTTTTCTTCAGTTTTGTTGTTGATCAGGTAAAACTTCATAGCTTATTAGACATGTTGATGCTGCAGATGCTCCCGACTCAGCACACGGATGCTGCGTGATCATCGTTGTCTGGGCAACCACAATGTTTTACATTATGTGGCAACTTTCAGCTAATCATGTAGCGTAACGTCACTGGCATGAAGCAGATCTGGTACCTACACCGGAAGCACGATCCGTACCATCAGCTCATTTGTGCAACCAGCTGTACATCTGGGTCATCCTTGATGTCATTTTGTAAGAAATACCTAAATTATGTTTTTACCTCCCCAAAAACAGTATGCGTACTAAACTAAAATGTATTAAAGGTTAGTAATGTATTTCCTGAGAAAATAAATGCCTTACAATCCTTTCTGTTTTATCACTCGTCTGTGTTCGACCTGTGCTGGAAATGGGATCCTTTTCTACTTCCGGGAGCTTATTTTTTCAGCTGTGGATTTAAACTTAAATCGAGTCATTTTGGGTTTCATGTTTTCCTTTCATGTTGACATTATGGTATATAGTGCATAATCTAAAGAAAGAAACAACTAAAATACAGATAAACCTGATTAAATCACATTTTCCAGACTGCTCTGAGCATGTCCGATGATGACATCAGAGAAGCAGTTTAACGGAGAAAATGTCAAAAGCATCAAAATCGTCTCATAAATCTGATAAAAGATTTTTTAAAGATGTGTCTTAGCATTCTTTAGTGCGGAGGTCTTCAACAGGGCATCTGCGACCCCTAGGGGTCCACGGTGGTACTGCATGGGGGTTTCAAAAGTTTTGGTTGATTAGACTTTTTATATTCCCCCTGCATTGTTTTCCCTGGAAAATTGAAAACATTTATTGAAATGTCTTTAAATCCACATTAACATGAATTCAACACACTGTAATAAAAAAATAAATGGAGCCAGAAGATGTCTTTCAGTCATTAATGCTCACATTCAGCGACACACAGGAGCTCTTTCAAGCTGGGCACCGTTTCATTCACAACACCTGTCCCATCAACCAAGAATCACAATCAGAAATACTTTAATAATCCCAGGACAAAAATATGTTCATTGCATTAGAGTGACTATAGGACCAGTTTAATAGAACACAATTTCATACAATATATAGAATTATGTGGTCCCCGCTCCATCTAACCATCAGTTTGGGGTCCTTGGCCTGGAGAACATTGAAGACCCTTGCTTTAGTGAGTTAAGGATAGAAATACATAATTTTAGTACCATAATTACATTATTTGTTGAAACCTGGATGTATATCTAGTTGCCCATGAGCAAATGAGCTGAAGGTACGGATCGTGCTTTCAGGACGGATCGGTAGCTTCAGTACAGAGAGCAGCACTCTGTAGGAAGCAGTTAGCTTTATAAGCTAACCGGCTAGCTTTATAAGCTAACCGGTTAGCTTTATAAGCTAACCAGCTAGCTTTATAAGCTAACCAGCTTCTTAGCAACACAGAAGGTGGTGTTGGTTTTTCAAAATTAAGTACATTTTAACATTCCAGTATAGTTTTTTTAATTTCAAAGTCTGATTATGATTAGAATATATACTACATATACACTATGATAAAAATAATATGTTTTA
>NW_015150968.1:577819-584199 GCF_000732505.1 Cyprinodon variegatus | reverse complement strand
AGGAGACCCTTTCTAAGGGTGAAATCGCATCATCTGAGAATTAGTTTTTACAAAAACTGTAATAAACGACCCTTAGCTGTTAAAAATTTGGTATATTAGGTCCTAACCTTAGACGGTAATTTGGGAATTATTAGGATAATTTCATCTCTGCCTGTTGAGACTAAACATCAGCCAAAGTTGCTCCAAAATGACTGTGATGTCTGCAGACACGAGGACACTGATGGACACTGATGGACACTGATGGACAGATCTCAGTTCCTCCACAGGCTACGCCGCTCAGAGACTTCAATTGAACTTGTGTCCTCTTATTTTCAGGAGGTGCTTTCAGAGGAACCAGACTCCAGAATCCAGACCAAACCCAGTGGACCAGGAGTCTGCTCTGAAGCTGACCATCCCAGTATGGAGCTGGACGATGAAGGTCCATCACAAACGTCTGAAAGGATATCCCAGAAAGAGGAGAAGCTCTCGGACCGAGTCAGAACGGCTTGTCCATATGGGAAGGACTGCTACAGGTGGGTTGACCTGCTGGGGACCATCTGATCTTTGGAAAAGGAAAATAAATAGTT
The DNA here is from genome assembly GCF_000732505.1 of Cyprinodon variegatus. Classification (NCBI taxonomy): domain Eukaryota; kingdom Metazoa; phylum Chordata; class Actinopteri; order Cyprinodontiformes; family Cyprinodontidae; genus Cyprinodon; species Cyprinodon variegatus. The sequence continues at coordinate 583,633 of NW_015150968.1, read as the reverse complement.
TGTCTCTGAGGCTTCTTAGATAATCCTCTGGGTATCAGTGAGGAGACATCAGCTGCTTTAAACTAACAGATAATTTTCTCTTTCTGAACATGATGAATCACTGCAGAGCAATCAGTCCTCAATATTTCCTCTTGTTGCTTTTCCAGAAAGAACCCTCTTCATTTCCAAGAGTGCAGTCACCCAGGAGACGACGACTATGAGGAGGAGGAGGAAGAGGAGGATGGGGATCGACCAGAGTGTCCGTATGGCACTGACTGTTACAGGTCAGACGTGTTTGCTTAGCAGATTTAAAAACCTGCAGACCTGGAAGCATCACCAAGCCGGCCGCTCGAGGGTTAAAGGAGGTTAAAGAAAAAACCTTTAGTTGGACACAAACCAAGGACTTAAAAAGTCTAATTAAAGTAAAAAAATAAATAAAATGGCTGTTGGCTACAATTATTTATAATTAATCAATTATTATTTGGATAGAAAAAGTGCTTTATAGGAAATTATATTTTGAAGCAGGTGAAGCTCAAAGTCCTGGGTTGAGAATATTTACTGACAGAAAGTTTTCCAACCCAAATCTTAACATTATTGTATAATCTTTATTTGGGCTACCAATCCGTCCTGAAAGTCCTGAATCGATTCGATTTTGATTCATTCAGTTCTAAATCGATTAATTTTGATTTGATCTGTTTTTACAATAGTGAAAATGGTTCAACTGTGTTTCAAAACACTCATGTATTTTGTTGTTTCCTGTCATATTAAACACAAAGTGCAAACTTGTAAATCAGACAGTTTAAACTTGAGATGTGAACAAAACTGTCCCAAAAGTGCAAACTTGTTTGTGAAAAGTGAAAAAGTAAAGCCTCACAGCAGACATGCATGAGCTGCATTATCTTCACTGCACAAACCATATTTGCAGCGTTGTCTGTAACAACTACAGGGTGTTTGCTGGTCAGCCCCCATGTGTTAATGTCTTCAGTCAACCTATTAGCTATATTTGCAGCTGTCTGGCTTGAAGTAGTGCATCTTTCCTCCTCAGTTAAATGTGAACGTCACGCTATAAAACTAATCGATCTCATTCCCTAGACATCGATTGTGTAAAAATGTGTAGGAATCGATTCAAAATCGATTAAATCGTTCTTTTTACCCAGCCCTAATCTTTATAGCTTTGTCCTGATTAATATTTTTGAATGGGTTAAACTCAGCAAATAGCTTGTTTTAGAATTTTTCTGCTGAACTTAATAATTAATTGATGCCTAAATTAGTGGACAATGTTTCTAAATATTTTCAATGAGATTAGTTGGCTCAGCTCTAAAGGAAGAATAAATAATCAGTTTCATCGAACCTAAACACAAATTCAAGTGCTTCATTTAAATCCTCTCATTTTGAAACTGATTGCTACAAGTTCAACTCCTCCCGACCAGTAGGTGGCGCACTAACACTTTTTGCCGATGTTCACCGTTATTTTGATTTTACTTTAATCTGAGGAATGTGGAGCTGCTAGGATCTGAGCTCACATGACTTCAACCTGCTGTTCCTATTGGTGCAGAATCCGTTGGTGTTGATGTTGGCATCATGACCAGAAGTATATATTTTAATTGTTTAGTCATAGATTGTCTGACTTCCTAAATTGAATCCTAATCCCTCAGACAGTAGGTGNCTTCCTAAATTGAATCCTAATCCCTCAGACAGTAGGTGAAGTTTTTTCCACATTTCTTTGTGGTTAACAGTAGAAAGCTATCCAGGGTTGGAAAGGGCTGCTGTGCTGAATCGTTACAACCGTCGGTCTTATGCTACGTTCACACCGGAAGCGCTTTAGGTAGCAGAAGCAGCCGTTTTACATGCAAAGTCTGTGGTTGATGCGCATCAAGGCACATCAAAAGATCCTACAGCACGTCTAGAGCAGTGCACTGTGACGCATCTGAGCAGCCGAAGCAGCGCCTTACGAGTTCTGAGCATCTGATGCGCGTGATGCACTTCATTGGCAGCAGATGCTGGATTTAGAAAAGATGGAATTTTTTGTTGCTTAACGCGCCTCATCAACCAATCAGAGAAGCTGATCTGGGAGCTTGCAAGGAGACGGACGCAGCACTGCTGATGCAGATCAATATGATCGCTCCCCTGAAACAATTTATTAATGCCTAAATTAACTTAAAATTTAAATTAAGACATACACTTAAAACCTGCCGACAGGATATGTTTTTATTATCCTGGTGCCTGCAGTTTGTATCACGTCGCACCGCCAGTATGTGGGGGTCTGAGCTTCTCCGATGCCGAAATAATATTTTAAGGCAGGATCGTAACCTTTATGAACTGACTGCACAGACCATGTTTTGAGGTGAACTCTCTCGCTTAAAAATATATTAAAACTACTTTTTACCCACTGATCACAGCAAATATGGAAGTAAATCTGTGTCGCTGGGATTTGAATAAAAAATGCCTCTGAAATTTAAATGTTGTATGTTTGTACTTATTTTTTCAGTGTTAAAATGTATTCAGAACACATTTTTGACCTAAAAAAAATTCATTGTCATTACACAGTTGAAGTTTCATTTGTTATTTTCTCTTCAAGCTAAAATTCACATTACTATTTCAAAGTGATTACATTTTCAATACTTATTTTTCAATTAAATTTTTGTGTTACAAAAATCTGCATATAAAAAAATTCAACCTTTCAAAATTCAAACTCAATATTTTCAGGCTCCTGAGATTCAACTGGCTCTATTTCACTGTCTTAAATTCGGCGTCTAAATTCAGTGTAAAAAGGGAAGGGTTACTTCAGGTCACAGACATTAGCAATGGATTGTGGTGTCCAACACCCAGCCAATACCGTTACGGTTTCTTAGTCACGTGACGTGACCCGGTAGGCGCTTATACCGAAGGAAAACCAGCATGACGGAGCCGGTCATGCAAGCTAACGCTAACTCAACGGTGAGTTTATTACTTTAATTTTTCTGTATTTGCATGACCAGCTCCGTCATGCTGGTTTTCCTTCAGTATGAGCGCCACGCGCATCACGTCACGTGACTAAGAAAACGTAACGGGATTGGCTGGGTGTTGGACGCCACAATCCATCGCTAATGTCTATGACCTGAAGTAACCCTTCCCTTTTTACACTGAATTTAGACACTGAATTTAAGACAGTAAAATAGAGCCAGTTGAATCTCAGGAGGCTGAAAATATTGAGTTTGAATTTTGAAAGGTTGAATTTTTTTATATACAGATTTTTGTTACACTGAAAAATTTAACTGAAAAATAATTATTGAAAATGTAATCACTTTGAAATAGTAATGTGAATTTTTAGCTTGAAGAGAAAATAAAAAATGAAATTTTAACTGCAGAAATAATGACAATGAATTTTTTTTGGTCAAAAATGTGTTCTGAATATATTTTAACAATGAAAACATAAGTACAAACATAAAACATTTAAATTTCAGTGGCATTTTTAATTCAAATTCCCGGCAACACAGATTTACTTCCATACAAATATAGCAAAGCTGCTCTCTGCCATTGAACACAGGAGCAGCAGAAGCATCAGATGCATCTGGACACACTTTACTGGACGCGCTTCAGGAGCATCAAAGATGCTCTTGAGTTACGTCTGACCATTATGTGTACAAGCATAAAAAATGAAGCGGCCGGTACCTTCCTGCTGTCCCCTGTGTCTGTTGTGAATGTAGAATTGCAGATATCATTACGCGAAGGACGTCAACATGAATTAAGCTAGCCAAATTAGGACTACAGCCTTCCAGAGAATTCAAACAAAAGTTACTCAAATTTAGTGAACAGCTGAAGCTCTCCCATATAAAACTCCAAATATATGAAGGGGTGAGCATTAGCATGTGTCACAGAAAGAAGGGGGAGGAAACCTTTTTTTGTTAAACTCTGAGGTGGGCGGTGCCTATTCGTCCTGTCATTCAAAGGAGTCTTCATCCCAGCAGTGGATATAGGAGAGTTAGCAGGTTCCTATGCTAACTAAATTGCTACATGCTAACTGCCAGCACTATTCGCACATCACGGCGACCGCTGCTGCAAGCTGAAGAATTGCTATCACTAGTAGTAATAAGGACGTTTGCTCTCACATATATCAACTGAGGAGCCACATGTGAATGCCTCAATAGCTTTAGTTCCAAATTCAAGAAAAAATGAATAAAACAGGCCTAAATGGGAGGCAAACGGACTTATGCTCAGTTTTTCTGAAGACATTTGCTAATCTATCCAAGACTCTTTATCAGTTCTGTCTCAAATGCTAAACTTTGGAAATAAAGTCTGTAGAGTTTTGGTTTTTGTATTGTTTCCAACCAAGGTCATAGATTTGAAAACATTGGTCCTGAAAAGTCATTAAATGGTAATTGAATGCATTGTTTCCAGTGTCTGGGAAAAAAATCAAAGTAAAGATGCTATTGATTTGCAAATGGAGAGTGGCAATGTTCTGCATCAGGTGGCAGTTAAACATGGCTGCTGAAATCACTGCTGAATCAGAGAGCATGTATGCTAATGTTTGCAAGATATGAGCCAGCTGATGTAGTTTATGGTTTTCAGGTTGACAGCAGGCGACTCAACTATCACTTCAGTCAATTCAACTGCCCAGATTGAAGCATATAAGAGTCCCTGATCAATGGATGCCAGATAACACGATCCACCATGGCAGTAGCATCTTGTAACCGGTGGGCCGGAGCTGAAGAATCGATGAATCCATAAATGAAAATCCATGAAATGGAGTTGAGTATTTGCTCTCCAAAATCTACAGACTCCTCCAGTAAAGGTCATAACAGTGTGACAGCTTCAGTCCAGAGCAGGTTGACAGAATAACTTAACTCAGAATACCGGCTGTCCAGCTTTCTGAATCCCTAAAACCAGGATATGCAGATATCTACCCTATTCTAGTTCTATCATATCCTGCCTTCAGAAGGTGGTGGCCCTATCAGAGCCATGGTGGTACCATTAACTAATTGGATAATAAACCATTGATGATCTTGCAGCTCTGTTTTTGCATTGACCTACATTTCTTCAGACCTAAACTCTTATTGTCTCGGCCTGCAGGAAGAATCCCCTCCACAGGAAGGAGTTCAAACACACAAAGAAACCTGGTGAGTAGCAGCAACCTTTGTTCAATGTCAGTGTTTAGTTTAGGATTAGTTTTACATTTAAATACATTTTTGTTGACCAAACTGACTTAAAGCAGGCAATAAAAACAACCGCTATTGGCCTCCAGCTTTGGACATTTTTTACTAATTTTTTACTGTTAAATCTGATTTTTTATAGAGTGTAAGAGCGAACACCAAAGATCACTTTTATTTACTTTTCATATAAATGTAAATTGCTGTCATTGTCTCAAAAGTAGTGTTGCACCGATGGCGTATTTTGTGCCATATTGGCCGATACCGATACCATCTGTTTGAAATTAATGTGTGTGTGTATATATATAGAGAACTGCATACTACGTGGATGTAAAATAATTACCATCATGACTTTGTCAAGCTGCTGTCTACCTTTGTGAAGCAGGAAAAAGACTAATACAAAGTTAATCCACCAGAACTTTTTATTTCCTACCTGGAATGGGTCACAATAGTTGAATAAACTTTTGGCTTTATAATGGTATCGGTGCCCTATTTGTTGGTGCAACACTACACAAAATTAGGATATTGGTTGAATGCGTTTTATTGCGTCTGCAGCTCGAATAATTTGATTATAACATCCTGAATTCAAACTGGACTTATGTTATATGTAGTGCTAGCTGTAACATTAGCTCGGTTTCGGCTGTTTGATCTTTAGGAGAAAGCTGCTTTCATTCAGACTCTGCTGGTCTCTGGTTCCAGGTCTTTCCTG
>NW_015150968.1:571884-577274 GCF_000732505.1 Cyprinodon variegatus | reverse complement strand
GCGAGTGAAACCTTGAAAGCTCGCGAGATCAGGATGGTCTCACGAGGCTAGCAAAACTCTGAGAGGTAGAGAAGTGCAGATGGCGAAGTCTGAGCTGTCTGGATGGTTGAATGCAGATCGTACTTAACTTTAGATCAAACTTTGAGCCATAAGGGACATTTCAGACAATCCAGTTATTCAGGGGAAAGAGAGCTTTGTCTGGGGAAACAAAGATTTTCTATGTTAAATCTACAGAGAGTCAACGATTTTCCAGGAAGCTGCATCTAATATTGAGTTTCTTGAGAGTAAGGGTAGGCGATACGGCCTTAACACCTTATTACAATATTTTGTGGTACTATTATCATAATGAAAAAAATTGAAGAAACTCTACATTAATTCTTTGAAGTCATTCTCAGGTAACTTTATAGCTGTGAATCCATGCCTGAGCAATCAATTTAATGCAATTCAAATACGTTTAATTCAAAAATGCTTATTTATTAATCCCAAAGAGAAATGAAATGTTCCAGAAACTCTGGAGCAGTTTTTGAACAAACAAACAGAGGATCTAAAGTTCTCTCCAAAAAGAACCCTAGAATCATGCTAAGCAGAGCTATTCCAATGTCCTGCCACCTTAAGCAGCGCTGTTCTAGAATATATAGCTCACAATCACAAGCACTACTCTTAAAAAATTACACACATTTAAACTATGCTTCATCAAGACCACTTTTACATAAAGAAGGGAGATTTATATTACTAAACATCCCATAGTAAATGCATTTAATCATATTCTTTGACAATACTAATGCCCCAATGGAGAAAAATAAAAGAAAAAAATAAAATTTACCCGTTTGAGTTTTTCATCATCACTAATTCTAAATTATTCTTTAGATGATTATTTAAGTGATGTTTTAAAACTTATTAGCTTACGGTCTGGAAACATCCTGGTCCAACTTATGCTCAATATTCCATCCAAGTAAATGTTTATCTTATGGCTGTGAGACGCAACAGTTTAGGGATCTAAAGTTGACAGGAACTGGTGCTTTATGAAGTAAACTGAAGTGACCTTTCCTCAGAGCAACAAGAGTTTTTAACCAAACAAATTTCATTAAACTGCTGTGAAATATAAAAAATGTTAAAGCATGATATTCAGTGATTAACCCTGTTTGATGCCAGAGAGTGTTTTACATTTTGGGCTTCTCTTACTTTCTTCTCCCAGATGGAAAATATTTCTGTTTTGTGATGAACATTAAAATGTTTGCAGCTTGTTTTAAGAAAAGAAAAAAGACCTGCAGTAAACCGGTCATAAAATTTGGTTGTATGATATAATCGATACATTGCAGTATTTAAGATTTAATGGCGACTTTCATCTCTGCAGCTCGTTCGACTCGAAACGTGACGAAAAATTCTCCAGACGAAGATGTCTCTGAAGATGACGACAGCTTCATTAACGACGACAGCGACGACCTCGGCAACGACTCGGACTACCTGCCTCCTCGCTCAGACGACAGCGAGCAGGAGGACGTCCAGAGACTGCAGAAGGAGGCCAAGGTCTTCCTGAAGAAAGGAGGGAGGTAGAGGGAGGAAGAACAGCTGGTGTTTCAGCCAGTTTAAAGGGACAGTAGGGGAAGACAAGTCCTCGATTCACTGAAAATAAAGACTGAGCTGCTTTCAGAATCAAACCAGGTCCCATGATCCAGTCTGTCTAATCTTTGCCTCCATGATTCATGATTCATTGATTGTTCACTGATCTAATGATAGTAGGAAAAACATTAAATGAATCAAATGCAAAGAGGATAGAAATGTTTCACATTCCTGGATTTATTTACACCAAACATGACAAAAAGATTTGAAGCCTTGCACCAGCAGAAAAACACAAAAATGTTTTTTTTATTTAACAGGGTTCAGATCCGTAAAAAGTCTTAGAAGGCATTGAATGCTAAATATAAATCTAAGGCCTTATTGGTATTAAAAAATCTTAAATCAGTCTTTCATAGTTCTTAACATTTGTAAGATTTTATTATTGCAGTCCATATGAAATGTTAAAATAATTGACAATAATTTCTTTTATATTTACCAAACGGCTCGCTGTAACCATTATTGGTTCCATCCCGATAGCGGAACCAATAAAAACAATGCTGCGGCGGGTTTAGGTACCAGATCAGCTCGGATCCTGCACATGCCAGTGATGTTTAGCCAGTCTCATCTAGCCTTTATTATTCAGCACTTTGGTCTCTGATCTTTTTTTTTTTTTTTCTTTAAATAAATTAACTTCAAATCTAAATAAAAATTTCTTTTTCTAAGAAATAAACCTATGATGATGAACCTCTCAAACTAATTCTGTGAATTATTGTGAATTGGTCTGGATCTGAGACCCACTCTATAATATATTATATTACTTTTATTGAATCTGTGTAAATATTACACACTGTAGCTTAAATTAATTAATTAATATGTTTATATATATATAAATATATTTTAGATTGATTTCCTTTTTATTTACCCTTTTAGGACAAATACAAACACTCGCTGATGTTTCCATTGACCCATCAAATTGTTGCTAATGTCCATTCCAGTAGAAATGCATCTCTGCTCCTCATTTTTCACATTTTTGTTCAAATTACTATTTAAAAAAAAGCATTATTTTTTTCTAACTGTAATTAAACAAAATTCACTCTACAGTCACACCACGAGCCCAACACAAAACACACAAGCTGATTTTGGTAGCCTGATAAACCAGATTAAATGTGAGATTAAATGTGTAATTTAATCTGGCCCCGATGAATTAGGCATCGGAAGATTGTTGATGAGAACAACACGTTTTTTAAACCATGTCTGTGCCTGTTGGCCAACGCTCTGACCAATGAGAGCAGCTGACAGGAAGCTGGTGGGGGAGTGTAAACAAACAGCCTGTCGGTAAAATGGCGAATACGTCCTTCTTAAAAATGACTGAGTGTAGAGCCTCTTCCTCCACATGTGTAAACGAAAACCCAAAGTCTAATCCTTCCTAAACTGATTCCAAAGCTGAGTCAAACGAGAACTGTTCAATAGTTGTTGCCATCTTACTTGTTTTGATTTCTCCAGCGTCGCGCAGCTTTGTCGTCACGCCCTCAAAACCCCGCCCACTTTGCATCGAAAGATTCAAAACACATCTCTGCGTTGTGATTGGCCCGCCAGTTCTAGGGCCTGGGGCATTGATCAAGGCTAGACCAAACTCACAGGCAAAAATGATTTTGGCCACTGACATCTGGGGCTAGTTTTCTAGGCTCTGATTTTGGTACTCTCGACATGCTTTGAGCAAAGACATCACAGGTGGTCTAATGTGTACAATGGCTGATGCAGTCCAAGACGGTCTTGGCTTTATTTGCTTTGAGTGGGGAAAAAGGTAGTTTTAAGATTGTTGAAGAAAATACACCTAAAAAGGTTTTCTTATATGTAGTTGTTCAGAGCAGCAGAGCTCCACATACAGCAGGGCACTGGGAATCCCCGTTGATTAAGGGGATTCCAGGGGATTTCCTGCTGCCTTTTTTAGCCTGAAATTGAATCTAAGCTTTTTTCTTTTTTTTAATGGTAATAATTGTACCAGTATGGTTAAAACGTACCAGACTATGAAATTAAACATTTTTCAACAGAAAGTTTTGACATTTGAATTTAATAATCATGAACTGTTTACACCAGGTTCGGTGGTATAGGAACTGTTCTTAGTCACTGGTTCTTCCGGAGGTCCCTCATCTTCTGCTTTTATTTCTTTGTATTAGTCGTTGGATGGTAGGATCTGTTCCTGGTGATGAGCCTCAGTCTTTAAAGAGTCATCAAGCTTGATCCTCAGCCGAGGTCCCTCCAGGATCTCAGTCACCCGCAGCGAGGAGGTCTGTGCCTCCCCTTCATCCAGGGACCTTCTGGCTGTAAAAGCGATCAGCTTCAGAGGAAACATTCTCACCACCTTCAGGGGCTTTCTGTTGCTCCTGACACTTATGAAGCAGAGGGTGTTAATGACCCCGTTGCTCATGGCGATGCACTCGATGATGTAGAACGCCACCAGGGAGTTCCTGCTCCTGGAGATGATTGTTGGATAAAAGTCCCGCAACAGGGCAAAACCGTAGTATGGCGCCCAGCACAGGACGTAGGCCACCAGCACCAGAATCAACACCACCACGGTCCTGCGACGTCTGCTCAGCCTCTTCCGGATCTGCTCCGTCTGGAAACCTGGAATGTCCTTGAACCACAACTCCCTGGAGATCTGAGCGTAGCAGATGGTCATGACTGTTACAGGGCCTACGAATTCTAGAGCAAAGATGAGGAGGAAGTAGGAGCGGTAGTAGGCCTGCTGGTCCACGGGCCAGATCTGAGCACAGAACGTCTTGTGGGCGTGACCTTCGATGTGGGGGTAGGTGGTCTCTGAGGCCATGTAGGCTGATGGGATGGAGATGAAGATGGGGACGATCCAGATGGTGAGAACCACGCAGTAGGCCGTCTGGTGCTGCATTCTAGGCTTCAGAGGGTAGAGGATAGCCAGGTACCTGAAAAACACACCCCAGACTCGTGGATTAAGGTTCGAGCTTTATTTTTGAAAAACAAAGAGTTTATAGACTTTGTCATGGGAACAATGACATGGATTACTTTGTCATATGGGTAGTAAACATTTTAACATTTTATGATTGTTTCACAGTATATGATAAACAACAAACTGATTTACATTTTATGGAAAATGTTCTGTACCTCACTGACAATTAGACTTAGAGTTAGACAACTTTTATAGTCATTTTGTATAAACAGTGTGCATACAAAACGACATTTCATTTTGTACAGCTTTCATGTCATTTCAATTTCTTAAAGTGCAGCAGTGACTAAATCATCATCATTGTGAACATTGTGGTCCTCATTCTGTCCTGTTTTTAATTTTCTTTTTTTGGAGTGACTATGACCTGGATGACTGAGAATCTTCCCCCAAGGACATTCTTTTGAAGACCGGAATGTCCACATTTTGGAAAAAGAAAGTAGGTGGTTTGAGAGGGGTATGAAGGAAGCCATGTATGTTAAGAAAGAAAAAACAACATTAAACAAAAGGTGGTGGACTAGCTTTCAAACACCTACAATGCAGCTATTGAGTTAATCCCTTGCCGCTATCATTGCAGCCCCAGCCCCTGTACAGGAGAGCCGAGGACCTCTCGTATTCAGCCAGGTCAATAATTCCCTTCATCGGCCGCAGTCAGATAGTTGAAGAGGGTGAAAATGAAGCATGCTTTTAAGGCCCATGCAGCACATTGCCTAGAATACAGTTTAACACATGTTTTCTTAATTAATTAAAAAACGTCTTTTTTTGGAGTGTGCTCCTGCTGGGGAGGGCTGTTTTAGCCTCATGAGACCATCCTGATATCGCGAGCTTTCAAGGTTTCACTCGCAGATCAGTCTGG
>NW_015150968.1:564628-571472 GCF_000732505.1 Cyprinodon variegatus | reverse complement strand
GAAGGTTTCCAGATGGATATGCGGAGCAAATCCATCTGGCGGTGTCAGGTTAGGGCTGTTTCACTTCAGGACAAATCAAGACAGCTGATTCAAAAGATGCTTAGGAGCCTGGCAGATCAATTGACGGGTCTTACCATTTCAATTGCTAAAGACGTTCGTCACCTATGTGAAGGTGGAGAGTTTCTGCCTGGAATGGTGTTTGGTGTGAAAGCACCTTCATGTTGGTTCTTTATAAAAGGCTCATCATCAACAAGAAGTTAGGTCTACTCAGAATTATGAGGGTAGTTGAGCTTTACAAACAATCTGTGCACCTTGCACATACTAACATTTCTAAGTTCAAAAAAAGATTTTTTGAGGCAACCGGTTTGCATATTTTTTTACTGTAAAGCAAACTTTGTGCATTTTACAGTGTAGATTAATGAAGGATGTTTTCTGCTGTAATGAAAGCTGTTCATTACTCTGCTGCCTTTAAAGCTCCAGCTCCTTTTACTGATTTTTAGGAGACTTTTTCTTCATGAAGATCTGAGACAGAGACTGTGTTTAAAGCAGAAAGCTGGAATCATCATGTTTTTTAGACACGTTTTAAAGCCTTAAATCTGAGGAACTACTTGAGGAAGAGGTGAAAACTAACAGTGAAACCGTGGCGGTCCCTGAGATGTCCAATTCCCTGATAAACGGTCCCAGGACCAGACATCCATGATGGATAGATCAAGTTAATCTGGAGTCGAGGTCGGAGAAATGGATCACCTTCTGAGGCCCAAAGCAGCAGAACATGAATCAGATCAGAAAGCTGTTTGATGTGAGCTTCCTGCACAACAGCACCAGAACTTGAGGCTTGAGGGTCTGAACTGGAGACAATAAACAGATTCTAAACTGACACACCAAATATTTCCAGAGCAGCAGAACAATATCAACAGTTTTTCTGAGTGTGAATTAAATCCTGTCGCAGTTTCAGTGAGATCAAAACCTTGTCTTCGGGTGAAGAACAAAAACGAAGAAAAATTAACTGAAAGATCTCGATGTTTAATAGAATGAGGTAAAACCAGTTTAAAAGTGTGACTATAAGATAAGCTACCAGTTATCTGGCACCAGGATGAGTTAAAGATGCATGTTAAAAATGTATTTAACCTCCCCCAGATCTACTCAACTTGTATCATATCCTAATGTAAATACAACAAACAGCCTCCAAATTATGATATTTTAAGGAAACAGAGGCGTCCGAACATAACTGTCCCTCTTTGAGAATACATCTCCCACTTGTTAAATCATCAATTAACTGTGATTAACTAAATTTCCAAAATACATCTTATTAACCAACCAGATACATGCTTACAGCCAGACATTGAGAATTAAGAAATTATTTAAATAGACCCTCCCTGACTACATGAAATCGACTTAAACATTTCTTAATGTGTCCAAATCTAAAGAACATGAGGAACGAAATCAATTAGACACAAAATCATTCCCATCTGTCAGTCTTGAAAGTTGCAAAACGGTTTGCGAATCATCTCCGCCTCCAGAGAACCACGGAGGAGAAAACATGCAACAGCAAAGAATCTTCCCAGGAGTATTTTACCGACCAAAATGACTTCAAAAGCATCAACAACTCATCCAGAAGGTCACATAGGAATCAAGAACACTTACAGCTCTTCAAGCTTGGCTGCCTCAGTTAAGGCCAAAGGTCATTATTCAACAATGAGACGGAGATAAAGATTGTGCCAAAATGTTGCTCACCAGTTTGTGAAATTCAGGCTAAACTTACTTGAGTTTGACAACTGGCCAAAGGTTAAAGTAATAGACCCAATAGTTTGTTTGTTGATGACCAGGAACAAAATATAAACCTAAACTGGAATTAACAGAATTCATTTTTAGGTCTCTGGACGTCAGGCTGTCATCGCCTTCTATTTTCTTCAACATTTCGTGGCTGCCAGGGACAGTGTTCCTGGACCGGCACACCGGGGTAGTGGTTCCACTCCATAAGAAGGGGGGAGCAAAGGGTGTGTTGCAGGTATAGGGAGATCACATTTCTCAGCCTCCACTGGAAGTCCTATACCAGGGTACAGGAGAAGAGAGTCCAGCTGGCTGTAGAACCTCAGCTTCAGCAGGAGGACTGTGGTTTTCTTCCCGGCCTTGGAACAGTGGACCATAGCTACACCCTCTGCTCGAGAGTTCATGGGAGTTTTCCTAACCAGTCTACATGCGTTTTGTGGACCTGGAGAACGCATTCGGCCATATCTGCCGTGGTGCCTTGTGGGGAAAGCTCCGGGAGTGCACTCAGGGACCCTATACTACGGGCCATCTGTTCTGTGTTCAAGCACAGCAGGAATTTGTTCCATCTGACCTGTTCCCAGTAGGACTCCGGCAGGGCTGCCCTCTGTCACCGGACATGTTTTGGAGATGACATGATCCCACAGACTCCCTCCTGACAAGACCTACAGCATGCATTGGGCCTGTTCACAGCTGAGATTGAAGAAGCAAGGATGAGAATTAACTCTGCAATTTTCGACCTGAAAAAGGTGCCGGCCCCCTTCAAGCTTCAGGGGTAGTTCCCGTCTCAACTGGAAGAGTTCAAGTATCTTAGGGTTCATTTAATGGGTGAGGGGAGAATAGAGCAGAAGGTCAATAGAGGGATCAGTGAGCTGCCGATAAAACGCAAAGTAAACCAGGAGGCAAGCTCTTGAATTACCTTCTGGTCACCGGTCTGACCCTCATTCATGAAATAGGGATCAGTGAGATCCTGGATATAAGTGGCTGAAAGGAGCTTCCTCTGCAAGGTGGCTGGGCACTCCCATAGAGACAGGTTCAGGTGAAGAGCTTGGTCATGTAGAAGAGGCTCAGAGGCATTGCGAGGGGTCAGCTGAGGTGGTACAGACTTCTTTTTTAAGATGCCCACTGGACCCTTCCCTCGGATGGTGCTCCAGGCAAGGAGGAGGCACAGGGGACGGCCATGGACATGCTGTAGGGACCATGTCTCTTGGCTGGGCCGATAACGCCTCAGTCCTCAGTCTGGGCATCTCTGAACACGGCTGCCTCTGCAACCCAGTCACGGATAAGTGGAAGACGATGATGTGGAACCCTTAATCAGAATAAAGGAGCCTTATGCAATTTAGATTCTGAGGTGCGCAAAATAACATAATCTCCATAAAAATGTACACTAATCTGTTAATTGTGATGTTTTTCCAGTGAATTTTAATAGTCTCTGCATGACTCCATGGATGTGATTCCAGACCCTAAAGACCCCCCACCTCGATAAACGATGCTGTCCTAAAAGTTATCTTTGATGCTGTTAAAGATTTTCAAAGAATGCTGAGCCCATAGAATTAAGCATAATACATAAAACAGATGAAGATCTAAGTCATTTTTCTCAGCTTCCTGCCAAGTACAGGCATATCGGGTCACTCATGGGTCGGTTCTTAACTGAACAGTTGTTGTTCACAGCCGACTGAAAACCAAGCCCTTCACAAAGAGTTGCTGAACCCACCTGTCCACAGAGATGGCCAACAGTGCATTGGTGGACACATACAGTGAGACGGTTCGTAGGTAGTTGATGGAGGCGCAGAGCAGGAGGCCATGGTCCCACGACAGCTTCTTCACCACATAGTAGTCCAGCAGGAAGGGACAGCACACGGCGGCCACCAGGACATCAGACACCGCGAGGTTGACGATAAACAGATTGGTCAGGTTCCTGAGCTGCCTGAAACGGGCCAAGCTGGCGATGAAGAGGCAGTTTCCCACGCCACAGATTAGCATGATGCTAACCAGAACCATGCTGATGATGATGGTGGCCACAAAGAAGGCCAAACCCTTTGTTGTGTCTGGGATCTCTTCTGGAGGAACCTCATAGTCCAGGATGTAGCTAACCAGGAGATGGTCAGCCAAGCTGCTGTTGGTCAGATTGTCCATTTTGAATCAGGTCGGCATGGTCAAGGTTTTATATCTGGAAGTTCAGAAAGAAATTAGGTTACAGTGAATGGCTCCCTGGAGGTGATGGAGCTTAAGATAAAGAAAGCAAAAAACAACAAGACTCAGATTAATGATCTGAAAATGGTTGAATTAACCAGGTCAGGAGGCTCCTGTACACGACTGTTTTAAAATGTTCATGAAGGAGCTGATGAAGGTCCCTAAACCTTTCACCTCTATATCCCTCAGCTTCTTCACAAGAGCGCTTCAGGCGGCTCCTTCAGTGAAAGACTGTCGCACTTTAGGTCCCCAAAGGAGCGATACCACAGATCCTTCCAGCTACGGTTAGACTTTCTAATCAATCACTGCTTCCAACAGGCCAGATGAGTGATCACATCCATGCTGCTGGTTTTCAGCTTTTTCTACGGTATTTTTCTACCTTTTTGCTGTTTATGTTCCCCCCCCCCATTTCATTTTAAATTAAATTGACTTTACTTTAAATGAGCTGCTGTTTGTCTTTTTTATCTCATACTTTTCCACTGAATTCGATTATGCCATTTTTGGATAACTGCTAACCCTTTTAGATGATATTTTTCATATTTTCCATTATTCTGTTAACCTTTATGCTTTTGTAACCAATTGGCTTGGCCACATACCCACTTAAATTTCCCCCACTGTGGTTCAAAGAGGAGTTTCTGAAAAGCAAGTCTTTAAATGTTGTTTAAAATGACCAATCCAAGCAGCAGCTCAGCTCCAAGCCTTCATTTTGTGAGTAATATGTAAAAACCTAGGGTTTGGTGGTTGATTCTGGTTGGGTAAAAATGAAGCAAACCTGCGGTTGGTTCTGTTTGTCTGGAAGTTTATAAATTTCTCGTTTCATAGATGGAGTTTCTGGTTGCTGCATTCATGTGGAGCAGCTGTTAGATTCAGCAACCAGCTGAGGAATGTCACATCTGAACTCAGAAATGCTCTTTATATGAGAACATGTCATCAGCAACAGGTTGGACTGCTTTTCACTCAGGAAGCCATGGAGACTTTCAGTCTGTCTCCAGTTTCCCGCAGCTTTAGTCATTTTAGACCCAACAGGAGCTGCTCTGGATTTACAGCCATATTTTAAATCAGACTGAGTCATGGTGGAGCGGTGTGGCTGCTCCAGGTCTGCTGGAGGATCTCCAGCATGTTTCTGCACACAAAAAGATCTAAGCTTTCTCAGAAAACTGAATCTGTTTAGCATCTCATTTCAAACATCTGACCAGACTCAAAATCCCAAACCCTCCAGCCTCCGCCTGCCTCTGGAGGACTCAGAAGCAATTTGATTTTTATAGTTAAATATAAAAATGCTCTGATTTGTTGTTGAAATAAAAGGAATGAAAACATCCTATTTAAGACCCTGGAACTCAGCCTGACGGTGGGACAGTTTCACTGATCCTGGTTCAGCTGCATCCCAGCAGAGGATCCGGGGAGCTTGAAGGATCAATCCTCCAGAACATCAAAACCAGCCAAGAGCTCAGAATCAGCTTCATTAAAACAGCTTTTTCTATGAAACCCAATCAGGCGGTTCCGATCCAGACTGAGGACGACAAAAAAAAAGAAAGCTGAAAACACGAGAGAAGATTTAAAGACAAACCTGCAGCTGCTGCTCATCTGGAGGAGGAGACGAGAACCAGCCTGAGAGCTTTCCCGTCGAACAGCGGATCCTGATGATGATGCAGAGAGGAGCAGCCCGACAGGAGGAGCTTCAGCTGCAGGTCTGTCCACTCCTGCTGCTTCTCTGTGTTTTTCCAAATAGTTCCAGAAAACCGGTCCAGAATTCAGGTCCTTTTGCAAACCTGCTGGAAGTCAGCAGGATTTGGTCTAAAATATCTATGATGCTCTTAGACAAATTTCAGCATCTCCAGGTTCATCTGCAGGTCAGCAGCAGACAATCCTCTTCCATCGACCTCATTGTGAGCAGCCTGGAGGATGTGGAGCCACCTGTCAGTAGAAGACATGTCCACAGCCTCTCCATCCATCCAAGATGGGCTTGGCTGTTTTTTTTCTGGTATTTTACACTATTTTAAACAAACATAGTATTCAGAACCCAAAGGCAGAAAAAAAAAAACAGTCCACAGAAGTAAAGGATAAAAAAAAAAAAAAATGTCATCATAAGCCTTAATAATGAACCAGAACATTGCAGCTTTTTTTTATTATTATTATGGAAGCAGAGCTAAGGAAACCCTAGAAGCTTAATATTTATGCAGGGAAGTTTGTTCCAGGATTGTTACAAATAAAGAAAATGTTTTATAAATGAAATAAAAAACACATTTTTATAAATTGGAAAAAAAAAAGCAATCTAGAAATGAAAATTTGGTACCTTAATTTAGAATATATTAAACATACATTAAGAGGGTCCAGTGATCTGTTTTATTAATAAAATATTTTGAATGGAAACCTGATGGCCAAGACCTGCAGAAGTTAAGTTCAAATAATAAATAAGGCTTTTCTTTTTCTTGTATGTATAGGAATATGTACGGAAGAGGATTAGGGCCACTGAAAAAAAAAAGTAAACTGATTTTTAAATTTTATTTCAGTTTAAGAAATGGAAAAAAGTCAGAATTCTGAGACTTTAATCTCAGAATTCTGACTGAATTCTGACAATAAAAAAAGCCTGAGATTAAAGTTGGAATTCTGAGAAATAAGTCAGAATTCTGAGATTAAAATCATAATTCTGACTTCTTTTCCCATACTATACTGAAATAAAACAAAAAAAAAATCAGTTACCTTTTTTTTTTTTCAGTGGCCCTAATCCTCTTCCGTAAATATGGGCACATATATGCATATAAATTACATTTTATTACCTTATTTTTCCTCTTTGTTTTTTGGTCTAAGATGTACATGTGTATATAAATGACTCAGTAATGTTTTATAACTTTTTGATTTTGTGGGTAGACGCACAGTAGTTCTG
>NW_015150968.1:553560-564438 GCF_000732505.1 Cyprinodon variegatus | reverse complement strand
CAAACAAATAGACCTGCTGTAGTGAACCCGCTTTTTTTCTTAAGTTCTATCGCTGCATATTGTGAAGTCCTCCATCATATGCATAGCATTAGTTAGCATAATAATGGCCTTTGCCTTTAAGCTCCAAGTTGTTTAGAAATGGTGGCATCATGCCTAAGTGAGGTCTAAATTTTTTCACCAAGTCGTTGAGCCATTGAGGAGGTGGCCACAGATAGCCTGCTCACACCTACAGTACAGTGCTATAATGTGCCTATTGCTAGGTGAGCCCTGAACAGTCTAAACTGTACTGTATGGAGCTAAATTGTGACCATGAAGTTTAAAAACATTTTTTAAACTGAAAAAAAAAGGATTTAAAACTGCAAAGCCTTTTTTGAAACAACTATTTTTCAGGGTTTATAAAGGAATGAGTAACTCTAATTTAATGCTTTTTAAGGCTCTTACAAATAATTTTAATGCCATCAACAGGTACCCATGAGTCTCATTTATATATATATATATATATATATATAAAATTAAAACAGCGAAATCCTTCATCATCTTTACTGTTGACAGGCTGCAGCCATGTCCTGAATTTCCAATTTTTTCACTTTTGTTGTAATTTGCATTTTCCCTAACTCTAGCTTTATCTTCGCCTCCAGCTTATTTTCCGATCGTTTCAGGCTACGATCAACCGGAAGCAGTTTTGCGCAGACACACTGAGCCAGTTATATCTGATATAATACCGGTATATCTGATGAAATTGTTTTTATAAACATTTTTTTAATAAAGCACTTTAAATGCCACAATAATCATATTTAATGAATTTTAATGCCAATTATGGCCTCAATAAAAAAAAAAAACAATAGTTAAATGACTTTTAATGACCTGCGGAAACCCTGTTTTTTATTCTCGTTTTAAACTGCTGTTCCGTCTCATAAAAGCTAACTCACTTTTCTTTGGATAAAGGGGAAAAGGATGCAGCCATCTTTATTTGATCATTTTTGAAAAAACACTCTGCAAGAGGCCGAGGTAGAAAACAAAGAGAATTTAGTCGTTTAATTCTTTAATTTTACAAAATTCCAGAGGTTTCTCCTCCTAACTCCGTCACTGAAGAAATAATAAAAAAACCTAAAAAGAAAAAAAAACAAACAAAAAGGTAGAGATGGATTCACCCCCCACCCCCACTGAGTCTCTGATCCTCCGATCCAATCAGGAACTACTTCTTGGCGTAGGTGATCCTCATGGCGCAGGTGGCTGTGATCCTAAAGCCCTGCAGAGCATCTTTGGCCACGCCCGCCTGTGTTTCACCCTCAAACTCCACGAAGGCGATGTCGTGTTTCCCTGGAACCAGTCGGACCTCTTTGAACCCAGGAAACCTGCAGAGAAACAGAANCACTTTTCTTTGGATAAAGGGGAAAAGGATGCAGCCATCTTTATTTGATCATTTTTGAAAAAACACTCTGCAAGAGGCCGAGGTAGAAAACAAAGAGAATTTAGTCGTTTAATTCTTTAATTTTACAAAATTCCAGAGGTTTCTCCTCCTAACTCCGTCACTGAAGAAATAATAAAAAAACCTAAAAAGAAAAAAAAACAAACAAAAAGGTAGAGATGGATTCACCCCCCACCCCCACTGAGTCTCTGATCCTCCGATCCAATCAGGAACTACTTCTTGGCGTAGGTGATCCTCATGGCGCAGGTGGCTGTGATCCTAAAGCCCTGCAGAGCATCTTTGGCCACGCCCGCCTGTGTTTCACCCTCAAACTCCACGAAGGCGATGTCGTGTTTCCCTGGAACCAGTCGGACCTCTTTGAACCCAGGAAACCTGCAGAGAAACAGAAATGTGAAGAATTCAATTCAATTTATTTATATTGCGCCAATTCACAACACATGTCATTTCAAGGCACTTTACAGTTCACCAGATCATCCATTCAGATTGATTCAAAGTTCTATATCTAAGGAAAACCAGTTGATTAAATCAACTAATGGACTCAAATGCTCAGTGTGAGCGGCCATCTGCTGAAGCCGACTGGGGTTCAAGGAGACAGAAGCAGAGATACAAAAAGCAGCTGTAAAAGGCGGCCCCATCCAGGAAACACACAGCCAGGCAGACGATCTCCGAGCCAGCTCCCATGTCAGAGGACGAAGAGAGCACATCCAGCCATTCACAGTCAGAGAAACAGGACTACACTGGAAAACAGGCCAATCTCCAACATCTATAAAGGTTTTGATGGCAGCAGCACAGCTGATATTTCTCTCCAGAACTAACGTGATGCATAAAGTTCGACGTGTGGGCGGTCCTTAACCTGGTTTCATGGTGAAGGTTTATTGTTAAAGTAAAGGCCTTCTGCCAATAAGGGTGCAGAAAAAAAAAATAGCAATCAATTCCTCTCCACTGTCGCCTTGTGCATGCTAGCTGCAATCAGTTTAGCTTCCCACGGTGGATCCCTTCTTACCAGTTAACTACGATTCAACAAATCCCTACAAAAGACTTTTTTTTTAATATTTGTCAATGTAAAAAACAAAAAAACAACAGGAAAAAGTATTTTCGTCCCTGGCTAGAAGCTCACTCAGCTGCTGAGCTCACAGACAGAACCGACCTCTGTAGCTTACATCACACCATCAATAGAAAACGTGAACAAAAGGCAGAGGCGGCCATTCCTCCTATGAGGATTGAAAAATGCCTGATTTTCCTACAACTACTAATTAAACAAACATTCATTTTTTCCTCTCCACCTCTTCCTTTTTGCAGCCACATCGTCGTCTTTGTCCATTTTAGATGATGTTGGCGTGATAGCGCAGAGAACCAACAGCGTTTCCCCGGTAACAGACCTTGGTTCCCTATCTGTCCATGTGAACAGCACCATCCCTGAACTATCCACTACAGAACGGACTGCTGTACGGATTTCAGACCCAAAACCACCTAAAGTAAACCGCCCCGCTAAAATGAACCAAAACCAACCAAAATGGTTTAGCATAATTGTTTTGTTTGGCCATCATTTTGATTAAAGCTTTCAGAGGTCACCAAAAGTCAACTAGCTGCCACAAAGATAAACCAAAATGGTGGCACTCAGCTACGTCTGTGACACCAAACATTTAATCTGACCTGCATTTGTTTTAGTTATTGACCAAAGACAGCAGATGATGTGTGGAGAACAAAATGATGCCGTTTTGTTTTTACGTCTCAGAGAGAAAAAAGTCCTTTCTTCTGGTGGAGGACGCAAAAAGCTTTAGGGGGTAGTAGAAGAAAGGCAGTATGGCGGTTCTGGGTGCTGTGATGTGGACTCACTGGTTGAAGAGCATGGAGAGCATCATCTCGTTGGTCTCTTCAGGGAGGTTATTGAGGAAGAGGATGTGGTTCGGTGGATTGTCCGGAACCTGAGGAGATTAACAGGAGACATTTTATCTGAAACTGCTCTGGTGTCCGTTTGCATTCAGCCCTCCTGACTCAGAACCCAGTAGAACCTCTTTAGGCTGCAGCAGGTTTGAACATCTACAGACTGAAAGTTTCCTCCTCTCTGGACTCTCAGTGTTTAAGTCGGCCCACAGATAGTCTGGGTTTTAGGCTGGGCTTTGACAAGATCATTCTAATGAATGTGTGTTGCCTTTCAAGCCTGTAATTCTTGGATGTAAATGATTAAGTTCAGTTCTGATCTCCTCCCATCAGATCATTTCCCTCTACATGTTTCTTTCCTTAAGGCTCAGATTTATGTGGATCTCTGCAGCTTCCCCAGAGTCGCCATGGTCTTCTTGGCTGCTTGTTGTTGTTCCCAAAAAACATGCAAATTGGAACAGACGAAGGGGTCCATCCATTTGGAATTGGGGTTGTTTCAAAAACCTATGATGCAGCAGTTGAGTTAATCCCTTCCCGCTATCAGCCCAGCCCCAGTACAGGAGAGCAGAGGACCTTGTCTATTCAGCCAGGCCAACAATCCCCTTTAACAACCCCCCCTTCAGACACTTGGGGGGTGGGGCATTGCAGGCTAACAAAAGAAGCCAAATGATCCCCATTTCAAAGGGGTGGACCCTTTGTAGATATATTTGTTAATAGGTGGAAACCGACAATGACCATATTAATGCAGTAAAACTTTTTTTTTTTCCTTTTCTTTATTTATTTTCTTTCTTTAATTGTATTCTATTTAATTTCTATTGTACTTTTTTATATTTACTTATTATTTTCTATTTAATTTTTATTTCCATTGGTGCTGCTTATTTAATTACTAACTACATTTGTGTTTGTAAGTTACTTATGTTTAACCATGTGACCTACTTTAGTTGCAAGCATAACTTGTTGAACATACTTTCAAAGTTTTGTTCTTTTATAGTATACTATATAGCCTGAATGTGGGCTTGTATGCATATGTGAAAAAACAAAAAAAAAAAAAAAACAAGGCTTTGTTGAGCTACTGTATAAAACCTTGAACTCCGTTATATTTCTGAAATTTTAAATTGAGAAATTCAAAAGCAGGCGGCGGCCATCTTACCTGGACTGCGGGTGTCTGCGGCGCCGTCGACATCGCCTGCAAAGTAAACAGGAAGGAGTGAGCAAACTGCTCCCAGATGGACCGTGTGGAGAACTAAGCGGCACTGATGCGAGCTCTTAGGATGACAGATGACCCGTTAAAGACTCAGACCCATCAGCCGGTCACTGGTCAGTCACTCACCAGCGCCGCTTTCTTAGTGGCGTTAGCTGCTGCTGCAGCCTCTTGAGCCTTCTTCTTCTTCTCCCTCTTCTTCTCCTTGTCACTGAACGTTCCCTTCATCTTGGCGATAACCTCAGAGTCGGTCTTGGCATACTGTATCCTCTGGAAGGAAGCGAGACATACGTTAAAGCTTATGTCTTTGGAACAGGCGTCGGCAGGGCGTGAGGAGGCGACGTACCATGGGCTTGTTGTAGAAGGGGAAGCCCTGCAGCTGCCTCAGAGCGTTGGTGGCGGCCGTGAGCTCCTTGAAGACCACGAAGGCCTGACCCCTCATCTTCATCGTCTTCATCGCCACGATCTCCACTATCTGACCGAACTGAGAGAGGAGTGCGTAGAGCGAACGCTTCAGCTCTGCAGAGGAGGAAGGAGGTTATCAGAGCTGGTCACTGATACCGGAAGTTTCAGCAGCTACAGAAATGAGTCCGTCTGTTCCGATAGGATCAAATCGGTTCACAGGAATATGACTGCAGCACTAAACTGCTCCATTTGGAAATGTCTGACGTAAAAAAAGTAATAAAAACAAAAACATGAACGTTTGTCTGAATCGATGGTTGATCTTCAGCATCATCTCTACAGTCAGAGTCGACTTAAATGCTCAGTTGTTTTTAGATCACAGATTCCAGGAGGAAATGTCATCCCTTTTAGAGTCTCCCTGCCCTTTAAGAGCGCATTTATTCTACAGACCGACTGATTCAGGTTTGTTTAAGGCAGATGTTGAATATTTCGACATCATTCTAATATGCGTGGCTGATTTTTTTGGGCCAATATTTGAAGCCGTTACCTTTCTATGTTAGTTCCCCCAATTTACATGAAAGTAAATGTTCTACAGATCTCAATTTAAACAAAATGAAACCTTAAAAAACCCGCTTTTCATCCAGAAAATCAAAACACATCTGCGTTGTGATTGGCCAGCCAGTTCTAGGGCCTGGGGCATTGATCGAGGCTAGACCAAACTCACCGCCACAAATGATTTTGGCTGCTGGCGGGTGGGGCTAGTTGACTAAGTTACCGCAGTCCTGCAGGTTTTAGAGTTTTTCCTGCTTCCGTACAGCTGATTTCCAATGATAGCCGAGTTACAGGCCTTTTCTGAACTAGTCAAACTAAAATACCCGTCTGATCTCATTGAATTAAATCACCACACCCCACATGCTTTAAAACCACTGACACGTTTCTCACTGCCCCACATCTGCTGGGAGGCATCTTCTGAGACCTGCACCAGCTTCCAACACTTTTTCATTGATAAGGTCGCTCCTGCATCTCCTCATGCCCCTCGTTCTGCAGCTCCTGAGGACTTGGAGCCAATATTTCTATGGCTTTTAGATCAGATTGACCATAGGAAGCCAACAGGTTCTACCCATGATGTCCTCCCCCAGCATCTTGAAATCAGTTCTCTCTGTTATAGGGCAGTCAGTTCTGGAAATTATAAACAGTAGGCTTTCCTCGGGAGTTTTAGCTTTAAGTTTTAAACATGCTGTGGTCCAGATCCTACTTAAAAACTTAATTTAAATCATTTATTGTCCCACAATGGAACTTCACTCTGTGTATTTAACCCATCCCCTTGGGCAGCAGTGGGCTGCCGTTGTTGGCGCCTGGGGAGCAGTCTGGGGTTAAGGGTCTTGCTCAGGGAGCCAGCTTGGCAGTCTATGGTGTGTGTGGGACTTGAACTCAGAACCTCCTGCCAACTCCAGCATGCTGCCATCAGAGCCAATATGCTGCCTTTATTTGAAAAACATCTTTAAAAAATGTGTTTACACTCAAATTAAGTCATTTTTAGAAGAACATGGTGTCCTGATGGAGTTTTAGTCTGCTTTTGAAACTCTGCAAGGCAATGTTTCAGCTCTGTTAAGACTTTCTAATGACATGCTCTTGTCAAATTTCCATTTTATTCTTGTGCTCTTAGATGTGACAGCAGCCTTCGACACTCTGGACCACAACACTCTAGTGTCTCTGTTAAACTACCTTGATGGCATATGTGGCACTGCACTGTACTGGTTTAAGTCTTATCTTTCCAATAGAAGTGTGATTGAGGGCCTTGGAAACGATGACTCCAGTTATAAAATCAGTTTCAGCCAATAGAAAACAATCAGCAGAAGAAAAAAAAAGGCAACATCGGTGCCACAGCTGAAACTTTGGTATTTAAACACAGATGTAAGGGAAACCAGCAGCAGATGCAAACTGACCTTCTTTTTTGACCTTGTCATTGATGTTGTTGATGTAGATCGTATGATTGGGTCGAATATCCATGATGGAAGCTGTGGAAACAAAAAGAGAAACCTGCAGTCATGCTGCGGGCTGAGAGGCAAACAGGACCAGAACCGCTGTTCTTAGGCTACTTCCATCCACTTGAACCCGTTTTAACGCCATCGAAAACAGAACTTAAACCAGAGTTTGATTTATGTATGTCTTTATTTGCCTCTGATCTGTTATTGGGTGAATGAAGCAGCTAAACCAACATGAAAGAAAATGAAGAATAAGTGATGCGTCAGAGCTTAATCACTGACGATTGTATAACACTAATTTATACTTCCAAACCAGGTCGTCTGCATAGGTGTCACGGTGACCGCAAAGATGTCCCTGCCCATTCCGCAGACACCTCGCCCAAAATGTAGGTGACCGCAGACAGTGCCGCAGACAGGAGGCCTCCGATTGGTCGATCTACATCCTCTCCACAATATGCATAGTTCCTGTTTGGTACCTTACTGGTTTGTTTTTTTTTTTTTTTTGTCTGACCGCCATTGTGGAAAACAACTTGTGAAGTTTGACCAGCTAGAAGAGCGAGTTGTGCGAGAACGCTGGGACCCTTTTTCCACCTGGATACCCGCTCTCTTTCACCCTCACATCCCTCTGTTGTCAGACAAACTTGCCCCCACTTCCTCACCGCCTCGGCCGTATCTAGACCCACAGCTAGTTCCTGATTGTCCCTCTTGGCGTGGAATAACAGTGCAGACCACACTTTAATATTGAGCATAAATCAAAAATATCTTCGACAAGCTCACTGCAACTCACTGCTGCGGATGGATAACCAGCCCTGAAACAGCCAGAACAAAGGGAGGTGATGATCATCAGGATGGAGGTCCTGTTATACCATTACTGTTGCAAAGAACAAGTTTTTAAATGGAAATAAATACAAAAACAATCCAGAAATGAAAAAAATAAATAAAATTCTTTTTTAAAAGAAAGTAGCATTGTAACTTTGCTTTTTCTCAAATTTTTATTTTTATTTCAATTTCGTCTTCATATTTTTCTTTTCAAACTAATTTACCCAAATTTTATTTATCTGATTTGAAGATTTAATTTAATGAATTTACACCTTTTCAAAATAAAAGACAGATTATTAGTACTGCAACTAATCATTAAATTGCTAATTGATTAATCTGCCAATTATTTTTTTAATCGGTTAATCGATTGATAGTGGATAAGAAAAGATTTATTAAGGAATATTTTTTTTACAGAATCTAAACCAGGTAAAACTAAAACTATTCCACTTGAGGGATTCTGGATGAACAAAAAACATTTTTCTCTATAAAATGCAAGATGTTTTTATGTTCTTAAAATTTTACTATAATTACTGCTCTAAGTGGGTTGCTCTGTCAGCTAAAGGCATGTTATAGAGTCTCTCTATAAACATTTACAATTTATCATAATCAGTTGATCATTTCAATAATCAGTTAATCACAATTAACTGCTTCAGCTCTATAGATCACATTATTTTTACTTCTAGTCCAATAGAAAGGCTCGTTCTGGACACATTGACCAATAAAAATGTTGCTGACCAATAAAAGAAAATAATGCAATTCAAACCCAATGAACACATGAAAAATGTTATAAAATAAATGTTTTGAAATACTAAGATATGAAAAATTACATGAAAAATAAATAATTATTTGAAATTATAAAATCTGAGAAGTTACTCTAAAGATTTTTTGATTAATATTTCTTTATTTCTGGATTGCACTCTTTTTTATTTTCATTGGCAAAACGTTTTGCATACAACATAGAACAAAAATCACTCCATAGATGAGCAGACGAAAACATTTCATACATTCAGGCTGTTTAAGGGTCTTTTCTGTAGAGACGAGTTTAAAGACAATAAAACAGAAACATAGTGATCAGCTGATGACCAGGACCTGGAGGCAGCATCATCACAGTTATTTGCTCAACTAAACAAGAAATAAATGTTTCTGTAGAAAACAAACTGCTTTACGTGGATTAATCTGCCCAATGCCAATGTTTGTATTTCATTTAACAATTATATGAGTAAAAGGTTACGTTAACTAAATATTACGATTAAAACAAAGTTCATAAATGGATGTTTAAGCCCCGTTTAATTACAATTTCATTCAGTTGTAGCTCATGATGCTAGCATCTGTTAGCTCTATGGCTAACAACTACGATTTTAATCCCTTCTGTTGAGGCGGTCAGCTTTAAACTCTTGGCAGGATATCCATCCAGCTCCTCCATAGATGTGGGGATGGTTGAAATATTATAAAAAATGAGTTAAATGAGTAAATAAAACTCACCTGTTCAAATGTAGACAGAAGCCACACTGCTTTCAGCGCCCCCGGTCTTCTTCCTGTTCAACCGGCAGTTAACAGCTACGCTACAGACGGTTTATCGCCCCCTTGTGCTCCGGAGGGGAAGAACACACAACACAGGCTACCGAGGGGTACGTCCGGCTAGACGAGAAATATGTCTCATTTTGGGAACATTCAGGTGTAACACTAGCAAAAACTAGATTAAAAAAAAAGCTTATACCTGTAAACAAGAATAATGAATAATGTATTAAAAACAACTATTTTAAAGTTTAGCTGTACAACAGAAGATAAAAAGAACAGATTAGAAAGAAAATGCTTCATGGAAATTTGTAAAAACACACTAATATATATATATATTGGATAATTTTGATCAGTATATATTGCTTTATTTACTATTACAATCATCATCTGATTGCTATATAGATATATAGATATATATATAGATATATAGATATATATAGCAATAGTTACAGGGAGTTATATATTTGAAAGGTCTTTAGATGTACAGAAAAAAGAAATCTCACATCCACTAGAGTTAATTTCTAAGATAAGCTTTAATTTAAATTTATTAGAAAATATACAAAGTCAAAAGGAGCCAAAAATAAAATATCATCCACAACTTTACTCCACTACTTCCAACCTCACCCGCTTTAAATACAAGATGGTGTCAAATCCTGACTCTGCTTTATGAAGTCAAGATTAATCAGACCTGTTATGGTTCGTAGTTTCCTATTCTGTTCTGAAAGGAGAAGCAAATTTTCTCTTGTTTGGATCTTGCAATGGGGTAAGATGGCTGTTGGTAAACATGTCTGAATGTGTCAAGATAAGTAATTATACCTCAAGAAATTTAAAATTTGTATTTAGTCCTTGTTGTCTTCTCATGCATAGGCTTATGTGTGAGATTAGATGTTTAATTGATGAGAATATAAAATTATGAATACAAATGCAAGTTAAAAAATTACAAATTTATAACAACTTTATAGTGGTTAAGGCTTGGAATCCAGAGGTTCTGAGTTCAAGCCCCACTCCCACAGACTCTGGGTCTCTGAGCAAAGACCCTTAACCCCACACTGCTCCCCGGGCGCCACACAATGGCACCCCACTGCTCCCCAAGGGGATGGGTTAAATGAAGAGAGTTTATTTCGTTGCTCTGTATTTGTGACAGTGTAATGGCAATATAAGGTGTAAAAAACAAAAACAAAAACAAAAACAAAAGTACAGTCACAAATTCCCAGGCAAAAATTAAAAATGAGTACAAAACACAAATTTATGGGTACAAATTAGAAATGTACAAATACAATTTATGAGAACAAATAAAAAATGTACTCGTACAAATCTATTTTACGAGTCCAAATCAATTTTATGAATACAAATCACAAATGTATGGGTGAAAACTACAAACTTACAAGTAGAAATTAGAAATTTACAAATACAGACCACAAATTTGAAAGTAAAAATTTTATTTATAAGGAGTATAGATAGATTCTTCTTGTAAAAATGTCAGATTTCATAATGTTTAATAAGTTACTTTGACAAATTCAGGCACCTACGCATACATGTTTATTGACCTTTTATTTAACCCATAAATTCAGATAGAAAAGTGGTAAAAAACTGTAAAGATTTATTTACTAATTCAGTAAATTTCATTATATCCTATACAGAAT
>NW_015150968.1:549745-551392 GCF_000732505.1 Cyprinodon variegatus | reverse complement strand
TAACTGCCATAGTGGAACCCTATCACATATCATGATCCTACAGATCAGTGCAAGATGTGGTGATATTTGCTCTCCAGCATCTCTTAACACCTGAACAACAACAACAGCTTTGCACTGCTATTGTTCCCGGATTACAGCCCCACCTTTAAAACAACCAGTCTGCTAAAGATGACCGCTGAGCCGGCTGAGCTGGAACTGGATTCTGGACTTTCTCAGAAACGGACCACAGCCTGTGAGAATGGAACAGAAGTTCTCTGCTGAGCTTACAGTCAGCACAGCAATCTCACAAGACTGCTGCCTCGGCCCCTAAATTCTTCCCTATATTCACATATGACAATGATATAGCTTTAAAAAAAGGCTAGACTTTATCTGGGTGCTGAAGAAGAGTCGATTTAAGCACCAGGTTTTAACATGAGACATACAGAGGACATCCTGATCAGCTGCATCATAATGTAGAGGAACAACCTCTGGCTGAGAAGAGGAAGCCTCAGTGGGTTTACACTCCTGCAGAAAGGGTCAGAGCATTAGGAGGGACATTCTCCAGGCCGTGAGCATCAGCACACAAAACCAGGCTAGAGGGCCAGGACATCACAGAGGGAAAATAGCTCACAACAATAACCACTGAGACACCGAACAATTCAATTCAGTTCATTTCTATAGCGCCAATTCACAACACATCATCTCAAGGTGCTTTCCAGTTCACCAGATCATTCAGTCAAATTGATTCAAAGTTTTCTATCTTAGGAAAACCAGTTGATTGCATTGACTCATTAATTCAAATTAAATCCCTCACACTAAGCATGCTTGTAGCGACAGTGGAGAGGAAAAACTCCCTTTTAACAGGAAGAAAGAATCCACATTAAATCTGGCTCTGCTTAATATTATTGCAATTTCCATTCAGTGTTTTTATGTGGCCTATTTATGTTTGTGATACTCAGAGACTCGCACTAATACTTCATTGCACATGTTTCTAATTTGTTACCATGTCAGTTAAAATAGTTGCTGGTTTTCAGCAGTGCAGAGCCACGCCTCTAATTCTCCCCCTGAAACCCAATTCTATGAAAGCCCATTAACGCTTACATTGGAATGATTATTATTATCATTATTATGAGATAGACTTTTAGTATAACATAAAAAAACAGACTTAGCCAAAAACATTTCATGACATTTCCATTTTTTAAAGTCCAGCAGTGATCAAATGTAAATAAAAAAATCAATTAAAAGTCATAACTATGAGATTTATAGTGATAAAGTCTTAATGATGAGATTTAGTCATACGTGAGATAAAAAGGGGCATAATTATGACTTTGCAAGTCATAATTATTAATTATTAATTAATTTTAGGAGTAACCTGAAAATGACTGAAATGTAGGCTGATATAATTCATTGAGGTGTTGCACATTTTACAGAATGCTTCCACTGCTGACTCTCCACTTCTTTACACAAAACTAATATCTTGTGCCCTGCATGGTGCCCTGCATAATTATGACTTGCAAAGTCATAATTATCTGATATAAAGTCCTAATAATTATGAGACACAATGTCAGCATTATAAATTAGTCATAATTATCATATATTATTTAGCATTTTTTAACTTTCAAGTGGCAGAAATGGGCTTCCATATATAGTGAATCAGTATCACGCGTG
>NW_015150968.1:546993-548287 GCF_000732505.1 Cyprinodon variegatus | reverse complement strand
TATTCAAACATGAAGTACAACAACAGAAAATAGGTGTTATAGGATGTTAATGTTACAGAATTACTCAAATAGTTTGGAATTAAAATGATTTCAGATTAAAACAAAAGAGTCTTAGAGAGACACAGATATCACAGCAAAGACATTTTACCCAAACGTTACATCTTACCCCAAATGGGTCATTAGGACAAAACATTTCACACATTTGTGTGTAAAAATCAGATTTTAGTTAACTGTTATTAAAAAACGGAAATTGACAACACCTTTTTAGGGTTTAAAAGAAATACTGGGATATTCCAGACTAATGAGAGTCACAGTGAGGCCTTGTTTGGCCTTGCTCTCCTACCACCTAAAGGCTTCATGTTGCTGTCCATCACAGACGTAACCTGCAAACAGTGGCGTTCATGTCTAGGAAAGAGTCACTGAGCTGTTTAACCCCCAACTGTGAGAAAATCACGCTGGCTTAAAAAGAAGTGAAATCTAATCTCCTTTCAGGCAGAAAAACAATATTTCTACCCGAAGAATATAGCCGCTGCCTGAAAGTTTGGGTGCCACTTTAAAAGCACATAAATCATTAGTGACATAAATAATCCAGTCATTATTATAGAAAACAAAAAAACAAAACTTTTTTGGCTTCATATATTTATAAATATTTGCAAGTATAACAATAAACTAAAATTATAAATACTTTTTTTCCCACGATGATCCTGCAAAGACATTTCCACCGGTCACTCCATGTCACCACAGATACTGCATAAAATCCACAGAGACGTGTCAGAAATTAGCATAGTGAGCAGTTGGGCATTGGCGCTTGTCTTTCACTGTGAATATCAACCATGGCTTTGGTGAATAAGTCTTTTCTCAGCTAATCTTGCAACAAACTCCCACAGACCGCTGTGATGTCAGAGCAAGTCTGGAAGTTTTCGCCACCATCTGAACGTCTCTGCTGTTGTCTGACTAAAAGACTCTTCAGAAACATTTGATCCTAGTTGTCATGATGAATAGTTGTTCAGTTTCCTCAGAGGTGGGATATCCATAGACGCTCTGGTTTTAAAATGGACTTGAAGTTTGACTCCTATCATTCATTCACAGTTAGTAAATATTAAACCTAAATAGAAAAAATAAATCTTTTAAATAGATAGTTTTGAGATACTTTCACTGTGCATGCTTAGTTCTCAGCAAATAATCTGGTTTACTCCTAAAGTTGAAGAATGTAGTCGTTTATTCACCCTCAGTTCACTTTAACTTTGCCCTGGACCTTTCAATCCTGCAGCAGATCCACAGTAAAAAAAATATT
>NW_015150968.1:543324-545594 GCF_000732505.1 Cyprinodon variegatus | reverse complement strand
CTGCTAAGCTCAAAACAACCGCGCCTGGCTTGACGGAGAAACCAGGAGAACAGCTGAGCATATTTACGACAGTGCACTTTTACTTTCGCCCTCTGGGGGAAGCCTCGCTGGAAAATCAACACCGGTTGCATAGTGTACCTTTAATAAGAAAACAACATTAAAATAATAATCAAATAACTAGGATAAAGAAACATGGTGAAAAGAAAACTAAACACTAGAAATCAAGGAGAAAAAAGAAAAACATAACAGAAACAGAAACCTAACATTAATAGCAGCAAGGCCTCAGACACTGACCCCCACCCTCGTGCATAATGTTGTGGTCAGGCTGTAATGAAACAGAAATTTTGCCCTGCTGCTTGAGGCTGGGTGACATATAAAATAACCACTGCAGTTTGCCACTATCAGTGTGTGTAAACGGGGAATGACTGAATCTCATGTAAACAATATGGAGTCACCTGTAATTTGAAAAGGTGCATATACCATCTACTATATAACAATGTCCATACCTACAGTACGTAATTGTAAAGCAGCTGAGGAATGTCTTGTCACCAGTAAACACTATAATTGCAGATTAGAGGAGAATATTTTTATATATTTAGTCCTATTTGTTCATTTATTGTTAGGATTCTGCCCTTTGTTTAGGTTTCTTTTTAGTTTCACTGTAATTTTGTATCTTTGTAGTTATTTTCTGGCAGTGTTGTGTTTTTGTGTTACTCTCTGTTGCCCCCTTGTTCCAGTTTCTTTTCCCCCATGGCTCCTTTCTAGCTGTTTCTGTCCACACCTGCTCCCAATTAACTAATTACTCCACTCTTGGTTCTGTGTCCCATATATTATCCTCCTCTGCAGTTCATCAGTGCTGGTTTCTCTCCTTTGCTTTTCTCCTTGTGTGTGTTTCTCACTGGCGTCTCCTGGTTTTCAGTTTCTTTATTTTGTCCCTGGATTTGTGCTTCTGTTGCGTGAAGAATTAAAATTAAATCTGCTGGAACTCATCTCTTGAGTCCTTAACCAACCTCCACCAAACCCTGACATTTATCACTTAATTCAAGTTGAACATTTTATAATTTACAGTCACTCAAAGTTGGGTTTTAATCTACATTCGATTTTTTATAACTTTCATAGTCAACTAAAGGAGTATATATAGTGCAATACTGCCTTTGGTACCATGGAGCATTCATTAGTTATGAATTATTATTTTTTTCTTCCAACCTGAAGGAAAGACATTATCTTATATGATGAATATAGACGGGCATAAAAGCTTCACCTTTAGACATTTTATCACTACTAATAAAGGTCACAGCTATTCAGTAACTGCAGATTGCGGTTAGACTTAGACTTAGACAGACTTATTTTGTTATTTTTTTACACACAAGTATAAAAAAAAAGAAATTTTGCTAAGTACAGATCTTGAGACTATTTCATCTTTTAAAAGTGCAGCCTTGATAAGTTAAGCAGCAGTGATAAAACAGTAATGTAAACATATGACTGTATAGTTACAGTTCTAATATACATTTTTTTAACCCATTTTACAAAACATTCAGCATGTTACATTATTATCTGTTTAAAAGTGTTCATTTTAAATAGTAAATAAATAAAAATTTCTTGTTTGCCTATGTGTTTGCTTTTTAATTAAAATAAAACAGTGTTTTTATAAATGATGCAAATTTGAGCAACATGATGTGAAAAGGAGAACAGAACCTGAATAGTAACAGAATATTTCTCATATATTCTGTTGCTAATATGTATATAAATGTAATTGATCCTGCACAGTCTCATTAAGATCCTCCACCACAGTATGGGGTGAAATTTGATACATTATTGTTGCAAAGAACATATTTTGTAAATGCAGATAAAAAAAAAAAAGCAATCCAACATTTAAACTTTGAAAAGATCTTAATTAAAAAAGGTTTTGAGAGTAACTCTCACCATTTAGAGTGAACATTTGTATTGGGCTTTAAGTAGGGAGTGAACGTTTGCTCTTGACCAATAAAAATGATGTTGCTAACGTCCAGCAGACCAATAGAAATGCACCTTCACTTTTCATTACAGAAGAAAGCTTGTTCCCCCAAAAATCAAGGAGAATGCAATCTGTTAAATGCTATTTAAATTAGAGAGAAATCTGAATAATAACATTTAAAAATATAAAATATAAAAAAATACATTTGAAAAGGAAAAATTTCAACAACATCTGAGATAACATTAAAGAAACCCTTAACATTTTTAACGTTTTAAACAAATTCTCAAAGTTTTATTATTGGATTTCTATTTTCTTT
>NW_015150968.1:523792-542210 GCF_000732505.1 Cyprinodon variegatus | reverse complement strand
GACCACTTATTTAGATGATCCATCCGGAAATAAAAGATCATCAAAAAAAGTTAGTTTGTGAAACTGAATAAATCTATAACATGATGAAAGAATCCAAGGAATGGGTCTGGCTGAGTTTATATTTTATATTTGATATTGTGAAAAATCTGTACCATGTAACTGCATTTAAATGTAATGGGCTGATTTGGCAGATTTGAGCTTCAAATATAAATCTGTGGTTGGCTCAATCGTCTGGGAGCAGCTAAGAGAAAAGCAAACAGTCTCTCCTTGAAGTTGACCCAGATTGGCTGCATTCACCCCAGCCTTCAGTCAGTCCTTCAGCCCTCTGGAGAAAATAATCTATATATAGCCTACATGCAAAATGAAATGACAACAATCAACTGTGAAGTACCAATGTAGATGTAGCGAGTTCCTGTTCTTTCTGTGATTATTTCTGTGCTTATAACAAAATCATTACCCATGAGGTAAACGTTCATGTGAATGGCTGCAACAATGGGGCTATCTAATTGGTTGCAGCTTGTTAAAATATAAAATAAATTTGTGCATCAAGTTGCGTTTTGAGTCTCAAAAATCCACACACAAATGCAGTGAGGTTCAAACATTACTGGTAGTGTATAAATCAAGATATAATTGTGTAAGCATCAAAATGACCATGTCAATCTTGTCTTTAGAGTTTATGTGCTTGTCCGAATCATTATGTGCGCCTGTGGATCTTATCCTGCGCATGTGTGGATCATATATGTGAGTTTGTGAATATTGAGACTCTTTTAGCTCCATGAAGTTTTGCCCATAAAGATCTCCCATGCAGTGTGGCAATGCTGCGCATCTTATTTGAAGTATCAATGGAGAACAAAACATTAAATAACTATTTATTATGTCCTTTTTTTTGGAATAACTGATAACTAACTGATAAAAAATGTTCCAAAAATAAAATGAAATAAAACAGAAGAAAAATTCAGGAAAATAATTTCAATTTGTCATAACAAGATTAATTTCAACATCTCTATACTGAAATTTAAAACTGAAATAAATACCTGAGGTCTGGTTGGATCAGCTTGATTCCCTGATCCTGAGCTTTCCTTATTTATTGATCTCAGAGAAAAGAAATGTACTCGTTACATCAACTCAAGTAGTCAAAAAGAGAAGAAGAATGCGCCAAAAGAAGAAAAAGGTGCTTAAGATGTATACAGTATAAACAGTATGTCCACATATGACAGCTTTTTAAACATTTTTTTAATAGCAGGATTATTAAACAGGGTTATTGCACATGGTGTTTACATGGTGTATTTATATAGATCGATATTTATAGATACAGTTATCTTCTCCAATGCTTTCCTCTGTTCCTCATTTCTCTTCCTCTGGGTCTAAAATCCTCTCATCTCCACCACTTATTCTAACATCACTCAATTCTTCAGCAGTTAATCTTTCAGTGGCCTCCTTCACCTGTGACGCTCCTGTTCTGTCAGCCGTTCCTCCTCAAATATCATCTTTTCCTCTTTCTCAATCCCCTTGTTTGAAACCAAAGAATGTCTCCACTTTTTAATGAGTCTTTTCTTTGTGATCCACAAGCATTAATAAAAAAATAAATAAATGAAACACAAGCTTATCACATTCAAACAGGTCATAAAAATATTTCTAATAAGAAATCTTGTGATAATTGTGGGATGTTTTTATGTTCTCTATATTTAAATACAGTATAAACATAAATACTATATTTTCTGTTTTAGAATCTTGCCATATAATGTATAATCTGGAGGATAAGAAAGGTGTTTTTTTCATAAACAAGGGATTAGCATTTCCAAGTATTTAAGTGGTATAAACGAAGGGGAGCATCTGAGGGAGGCTCTACTGTAAGGCGACAGTTGTAACCTCTTGTCCCCCTGTGGATCCCCTCCTGGTTCTGACTCCACATTGCACGGAAATTAATGAGAAGACTTCAGAATAACATTCATAGATTCAGTCCAAAGAATCTAACTAAACTTGAGCTTTCTGCATTCAAAATGGGCAAAAACATCAGCTTCCAGATGTAATGAATAGACAAACTCAAGTAGATTCACTTTTGTCGCTGCAGCGTATTTGATTCTGTAGAGAATCAACTCACGAAGACGCAACAAACCAAGAACACCGACACAGGTAATTCACCCCCTCTGGAACAAGCAGTTCTCCTCTAAGGTGGCAGCAGTGATACCATCAGGTGGAATGTCCTACTTTGACATTTTAAAGATAATATATTCACCAAAAACTGAAAATAAAAATGATACATTTTATTAATTACAACTAATTATTACCATAATATTTGGTAGTTACAGAGGAGTAATACAGAATTAATGTTCCTTTACAAATTATTCATGTTTTATGGGGTTGAGTTTGTCTCTTTAGTCCTCTATGTCATGAACCGAGGACACAGGGAACCAGTATTCAGGGAGAGACAGTCAGTAGGAAAGTTCAAAATGTTTATAAAATAAAACAAATAAAACAAAAGTGGAGCTGTGACTTGTGGACACTGCAGGATGGGGAGCGGGGCACCGCCCAATCACAGACACTCTGCAGGAGAAACACAGGTAAGTGACCACGATCATCTGACAAAGGATGATTATCTGAGTTGGCCACTTACCTGGTTTAACAGTCCAGTCCTAGAGTGTCCCCAGTGCTGCAGTCCCAGAGGACATGCTGGAAGCCGGTCCTGGTCAGGGATCCAGAACAGACAGGAACAGAAACGGGTGGCAGGATCCAGACTTCCAGGCATCCACAGGCTCCCAGGAGGGTTCAGAGTCTGACTGGGACCAGAAGCATGACCAGTAGGTCACGCACAGGAGCAGACAGGATCAGGTGCAGACAGGCAGGCACAGTGGAAGAGGGTAGCCGAGACAGGACGTGGAACCGGAACTTGAAGCAGGACTTTAAACTGGTCTCCTCCCTGGAGCCAGGCTTACTGGATAAAAACTGAACCTCCCCACATATTGAGCCAAAAACCCAGAGGACTCCGCGGGGGAGGAACAGTGGACAATTAGGAGACGAGACAAACACTAAAACCCTCTTTCCACTGGCAGCTAGGATCCAGGACATGAACCAAGGCAAAAACTGAACAGACAGACTAACAGAAAGACAAGTAATGATCTGGCACTGAATGCTCAAGCTGAACTGAATATAAACTAGAGGAAACAGGTGAGAGGAATAAATTATAATTGAGGCAGGGAGGGAAGAGGGCAGGTGAAAGGAATGACGAATTAAGGAGGAGCAAACAGGCCAGATCATGACACTCTATGTAATTCAAGATTAAGATCAACTACTGAACCACATATACACACACATAAATATATATATATATATATTAGCAAAATTAAATATGGATGTTGTGTTTGTTCATTTTACCGTTAGTTCATTGTGATCAGCACAAATGACCCATAAAAGGACGTTGGCCTTCATTTGTTTTCAGCCTCCCCTCAGCCCATATTGGTCCATGCATGGGGCATATAAAAAAGGTCTGAAACCACCATGGATAGCACTTTTATTTTACATTTCCTTGACAATATTTCCTTGAAGTTAAAGAGAGAGAGAGAAAAAAATCTTCTCTGTTTCTGTTAGATCATTTATGCACCAAAATGTCTCAGTTTGCTCCTGACTCACTCTGGATGTTGTCAGAAGGCTCAGAGCATTGAACCCAGAATACAAGCAGACAGATCAGTTTTTGAAACAAGCGTATATTTAAAAGCTGCTCGTCAGCTGGGGCGGGCTCTGGATTCTTTGGCAAAGTTCAGTCTGAGCCCAGAAGAAGGAGTGAAGTCCAGAGGAGCGTTTCTCCGTAGCTCCTTACTGAGCCGGAACCAGAGATCCAGGAGAGAAGAGGAGCAGCGTCCTTCATCAGCCACAGCAAGCAGAGGAACCGAAGGATCCAGAAGGACTAATCCAGCCTGTGGTCAGAAGACAGACCCAGGGTCGGCACCAGACACAATCCAAGTAACACCCCGGAAACACAGGACAGGTAAACAGAGCAAAACAGGTGCGGCCAAAACATGTCGGCAGAAACAGCTCAGGAACGGGAAGAGCTAAACACAACAGGGGGCGCTAGAATTAGTCTGGCTTGGAGCTTGAAAAATCTGGGACCAATGGCTGAGAACACGTGGCTTAAATAGAAGCAGGAACAGGTGGATCTGATGAGAGATAATGAGCGCAGGGCGGAGCAAAGCAGGTGAGGGAAAAAGGAGTCAAACCCAGCCGATGGTGCCAAGAGCATGACAGATGTGTCACTATGGAGATAAAATGGAGCCGTAAAGTTTGTTTTTTAAACTGAAAATAAAATAAAAATAAATAAATAAAACAAATGTTTTAAAACAGGAAAAAGCTGTGGGAACTGAGAGAAATATAATAAATGTTTATAAAATTGCAGGGCTTAGGTAACATTGGGTGTGGAAAAATAACTGACAGTATAGGGAACTAAATAAACTAAATAATTTCTATATTTATGTGGATATTTTTGAAAAGTGAACAGGCTTCACTGCTCTAAGCTGTTTATATAACTCCTTGATTAAAAAATATTTTTTCTGTTTCAAACCAAATTTTTTTTTTTTTTCGTGTTTTCAAGATTAAAGAATTTTTTTAACAAACTTTATGGCCACAGTTGAAACATGTAGACTAATTTTCATCATCAGTACCTGGCAGGCTGACAGGAGGAGAAGGAAAATGAACTATGTGAATAAATTGCTGTATTTAAAAAAAATCAAATTTGAAATTTACAGATTGCTGAAAGGACGTGTGGTGT
Source organism: Cyprinodon variegatus (assembly GCF_000732505.1). Classification (NCBI taxonomy): domain Eukaryota; kingdom Metazoa; phylum Chordata; class Actinopteri; order Cyprinodontiformes; family Cyprinodontidae; genus Cyprinodon; species Cyprinodon variegatus. Next base: position 537,451 of record NW_015150968.1, on the reverse strand, counting down.
GGCAGTTGCTGTAGACAGGAAGTTCAGTGTTCTTTGATTAATTATAACACGATCACAGAATATGAAAGTGTGGATGCAGAGCGCTGAGCTTGATAGATGAGTCAGTGTGATGCCAGGGGAAGCTCATGATTTTCCATCTAAATCCTCAGACTCACCAGCTGCTTGTTGCACAAACACAGCGCTCATTCAGAGGGCTTCAGATGCAGCTGCTGTCCTCATGGAGCCTCCACCTGGAGCATGGGACAGTGACCGAGTTCATGCCAACAGTGTTGTAATCGTGTATTGCCGCGCCCCTTTAAAGTTACGTAACTCGGCACGCCCGATACTCTGCTCAAAATGAACGATTCGCAGACTTTTCACAAACCAATAAATCCTTGATGGAGGACAGTTACAAAAATCAAAACAAACTGAGAAAGAAAGAGTAACTTAAATATGAGTTACAAAGTTAGAATGTCCTGAAAATTAGAGTCAGCACTAGTTCAGGCTTGCATACATTCCCTGCGCAGCATCCCAAAGTGTGACTTTAAAGCTTGACCTTGGAGACACTTGATGTGTCTGCAAGGTCAAAATATGTAGTTTTAGTATCCAAACCCCTGCAGCATCCGCACTGTCTGAACTACTGCACCCAGGAAAATATCTAACGACTAAGGCAGCTCTGCACAGTAGGAGCCGAACATCTATTAAAAATGTGTAATATAACTACAATAAACAGGTTGTGAAAAACAGTTGGAAATAGTCTTGAATGGCACACTTTGAAAATGTTGTAAACAGCTGTGTTTTCTGCTTTTCTGCAGTTCTGATCCCAACTTGGGCTGACTGACTCATCCACAAGAGAAGGCAGCTCACACATGAATGAGAAGCAAACACAGAGGTTAGAATAAACTAAAAAAGATGTTGAGAAATCTACACCTGACACGGTTAGAAGGAAACAAAAAGTGAAAAAGAAAAACTCTGTAAAAGTTTGCGAGTTAAAATCCCAAAGAAATAAACACTTAAACCAAAAACATGTAAAAATATGATCCAATAAATGAAAAACAAGTCAAGTAAAGTAAACCTTATTTAAAATAACATTATAAAACATTAATGATAGACTGAAGTTTTTTAAAGATACAAACCACATTACCTCACAGCAGAGGAAGAAAATACATTTCAATAGTTGGATATTGAAGTGGTTTAGAGCTGATACCTCATCAGAACAACGCGTCCTGAGGCAGATGTCTCCTCTGCGTATCAGAGGAAAGCCAAGTTCAAAATGACCTTGACTGTAAAAAATGACTCAATGAGGTTTTATTCATTCAGCTGGTTAGTTTTTCACTTTTCTATCCGGGTTATCAGATCTGTCGTTATCCTCGTCTGTGCTCTGCTTGGTTCTAATGCTCTTCGTCCAGCATCGGTCCACGTTTATCACTGGTTCTGCTTCTACTTTATTTTACCATGACTGCTTTGTTAATAAAACATGTTTTAATGCTTTGCATAAATTCCCCTGTCAAATTTTAAGAAGCTGAAATAAGCTACAAGCTACGCTAACAGTTTATTCTAAGCCCACTGAGTTTGATGGTTTAATTGGCACTTCATGTTAAACCTGATGCACATTGAAACTCCATATTATGTATCTTTATCTTCATGTTATGATCCATAATGCTTTGCCCATGGATATGGGAAGAAAAGGCGATGAACCAGTAGTTTCAGTTTTTCCCTCAGCTCTTTCTTCACATGTCAGACCATGCCCTGCCCCTCCCCCCATCACTTCTGGACTAAACATAATAAAATGTTGCTTATAGGAGGCTATTAAATTCAAACCAGAGGGAAAAATCTATTTTTTGGGGGGAAAGTTGTGGTTTACATGCATGAAATATTAAAAGTTGCTTTAATTTTGTTGGAAATCGCTGACCATCTGTAAGCGTTGAGTGTAATGAGTAAATGTATTTACTCCTGCAGAAAGCCCTCATCTTGAATTCAAAAACAAAGTTTAAGAGCAAAGAGGCGACGGCACTGAAATCTGCCAAAATGCCTGTTTGACTCTGTTCAGCAGTTCCATCTGTTGCTGACTTCATTTCTATCCTTCCCAATTTGGCCCCAGGAACCTCACTAGCTTTGAAAAAGTGGTTAAATGATAGAAGTATTCCTTCTCAAATGTGTTTTTTTTTCGTGATGCAGACCTCAAAGCTTCATTTAAAATAAAAACACCCCAGAGTGTTAGTACCGCACAGAGATCTGCAACAATCGCTCAGGATAGTGAGACACATTCCTGCACAAGGGAACACTCCATAATTCAACACAGCTATAATAAAATAGAAGAGAAAATGAAACCTGAGTCCACATATCTTTCAATGGTTCATGCATATACGTCTCCTTTGTAAAGTGCATGCAAATAAATATTTTTGAAAATCCGTTTTACTGGATGTCACTCATACAGGTTGGTTTAGTGTTTTTTCTTTGTCGCCTTGTGCATTAAGAGGCGTCAATGGCCAAAATGTTTACAAGAGGAAATATATAGGTAAATGCTGGAAATTATTAGATACATGCTAATCTGAAAAAAATACTTTAAAAAGGAGAACTATGGCCTGAAGAGATAACGGTGAGAATGTCAGACATGTTGCTTATCTACTTAATTTTCTGCTTGAATTAGTTTCTATGGACTTTCTTGTCCTTTCTTGCCCTTGGACACAGATATTTATCAATGTTTTGTAACTTTAGATAGAATCAGGGGCAGAACTGAACATTGTTGATGAAATACTCTCATGTTGGAGTCACTTGGTAGCTTTCACCCTTTTTGGGCAGTTCAGAGAAAAAGCTTCACCACAGTCAACTGCGTTCTGGATCGGTACGTCTTGCAAAATATAATTCTGTCCCTTTTGCTTATAGTGTTGGACTTTGATGTCTTCTTTACTGCCTTTCTCAAAGCTAGTTGTTGTGAGAGTTTACAGGGAGATTATGAATATATTAAATTGTCATGATTGTTTAAGGATCTGACCCAAATGCAGAGAAGCACTCAGAGGACCAGAGAAAGAGTTTAACAGGTTTATTGAGGTGAACTACAGGAGTAGGATTCTGGAACTCAGAGAGCTGGTGAACCGGAACTGGAAGTGAGAGGGGAAGTTTACAGAGATTAGTTCAGGGTCCGTAGGAAATTTTATTAAGTTCTTGAAAACAGTGAAAGCGGGATTCACGTAGGAGGTGGTTTGTTTCTTATTCTTGAATCCAGTTGGTGTGGGTTTATCCAAAGAAGAGGGAACTCGTTGGAGGGCGGACAGATTGGTTTTGTTAGGACCCTGAAGAGCAATGGAGCGGACTGCCACTTGGGAACTTGAAAGGGACATGTGTAGGTTTTTCCCCTGCCTAGTGTGAACACAAATAATCCTTCGAGGGGGGAGAAGGCCAAACATCCAGTATGCAGGAAGACTTCCTGCCGAAAGGCAAAGACAAAAAACAACAAGGTTAGTCTCAGAGAAACAAAATTCAGATTAGACTCATTAGACTCAGGCTAAATTCAGCTTGGCTAGAGTACCCAAACCTGGCAAACACTCTGGCGTCGAGGTAGTGGCAGTCCACTGCTCAAATACTCCTCAGTGATGAACCAACGAGCCGCAGGTGTGCAGGATGACCAAGGAGGACAGGGCACCACCTGGTGGTGGAGGGAGAGAAAAACACAAAAACAACAGACAACACAAACTATTCCTAACATAAATAACCAGAATTGGAAGTTATAGTTAATTAATAGATAATTCAATTCAAGGGTAAAACTAGTTATTTATTATCAGTTGAATAATAATTACTGACCAGGGTTTTAGCCCCTTACTTAAAAGGTTGACTCCTAAATCAAATGCCAAAACTGTAAATATTTTGATGTGCCATTCGCCAATCAATGCACAGGTATGTGCTCCCTGCTCTGGGTAAAGCAGTCTTGGTGTGTGGAGGACAAACAGAAGCCATCAGCTCACAAAATGTTGACTTATCCAGAGGTTTGTGTTGAGTTTGGAGTATTTCCATAGGATGACACTAAATCAGTTTGATTGCTCCGTTGATCCATTAGCTGTTTTTGCAGACATGACAACACTGGGTAAATTAGAGTAAGCTTTTGGAAGACACTTATTTGTCAGATTATAAGTAGCAACAGATTTTAAAGGTCATAGTTACAAACTTTTTCAACACATTAATAATAGTTTCTTGAAAAATGAAACATTCACAGAAAGTATGAAGTGGTGAAGAATAAAAGTCGTATCTTTTGTGGAAAAAAAAGCTTAAGATTTTGGTTATAATTCTTATGTTAATATGAAAGGATTCTGCTATAATAGGATGAAATCAGGAGAGCAGAGCTTGGGCCATGGAGCTGCCTTCTTCTCGGCGTTAAGGTACATTCACACCAACTGTGAATTTCGCAGCTGGAGCAAATGATTCCCATGTAATCTCTATGTGGAAGGGCAGATCTGGTGCAAAAAACAAAAAGAGCGAAGAGAAAAGAGAGCGAAGCTGAGGGCAAGGGTGGCGAATTTAGAGAGGCAAACGGCAGGATTTTGGCAAAGTTGCTGACATTTGGTCAAATTAAGTTGAAGATTCTTAACTTTTGTTTGCAGTCTTGTCGCGAAATCCAGCTAGGAACTAGATGGAAGATAGAGAACATAATGATTCAATTCAGTTTAACTCTATAGCGCCAATTCACAACACGTCATCTCAAGGCACTTTACAGGTCACCAGATCATACAGTCAGATTGATTAAAAGTTTTCTAACTAAGGAAAACCGGTTGATTGCATCGACTCACTGACTCGAATGCAATCCCTCACACTAAGCATGTTTGTAGCGACAGTGGAAAGGAAAAACTCCCTTTTAACAGGAAGAAACCACTAGCAGAACTGATGATGACAAATGATGATGTGGGAATGCCTTTAAGATAATTTTAAATTAGCTCTTGAGAGACTGTTTTGCTGGTGTTCACCCGGGCAAATTTCGATGATCCCTCATGATACTCCCTTAATCTCCCGCAGTTAGAATAGAGACTAGCTCCAGCTTCCCCCAGACTCTCCAAGCTCCGAAAAGGCTGTATTTAAGAAAAAAATTGATTTTTTATTGGTCTGCATGGAACAGTTTTTTTAGTTAACGTGCAAGTGTCTTATTGACCTTACATGAAGAGAATGTGATCTTTAAAACGAAATTTGAAAAGAATGAAAGTCGAAACAGTCAATATGAAAAAGAGAAATCCAAACAAAGATTTAAATTATACAATATGAAAAAAAAAATGAATACAATGTTTCTCAAATTTTCAGAACGTCCCACAGGGACTAGATGGCCCTTTACCAGGAGAATAGTGGGATAGAAAGTGCAAAAATTTGCCTTGTCCAGCTGGGCAGCCGGTTGGTCATTACTGAGAAGCCGTTTCTCCTCCTCATCAAGAGGAGTCAGCTAAGGAGGCTCAGACATCCTGGACGCCTTCTTTTGAAGGTATTCTACACATGTCCCAAAGGGAGGAGGCCCAGGGTACGACCCAGGATAGGCTGCAGGGACTGTGGTTTTTGGCTGGTCCAAAAGCACCTCCAGATTTCTGGCAGCAGAGCTGGAGGAGGTGTCTGTTTAGAGAGAAGTCTAAAAGTCTCTCCTGGGATTGGTGCTCCCACAACCCAGTCCCGGATAAAGCGGAAGACGATGACTATAATTACGAAATTTGAAAAAAAAAAAAGTTTAGAATTAACATTTAAAACAATTAAATATGAAAAAGAAATTGAAAAATTAAATGTGACAAAAATAATCTGACTAAAAAGCAAACGTACTTTTATAAACCCTGTTTGGTTAAGAAGTTTTTCTATGGTTTCTTTTTTGAATAGTATTTTTTCAAATTTCCATTCACAAAACATGTTGTTTTTTTTGCAACAATACTGGAACAAAATTCACTCCCAGCAAAATAAAAAACAGACTCATTGCAAAGGGACAAAAAGATATAGAAGGACAAATGAAAAGGACATCCATTCCTCTCTGAATGGATTCTGCAAAATACAGGAGATGAGACAGTAGTCATCTCCAGCTGTATGACCACATTACCCCAGAAATGAAAAGTTGTAAAGGTTCCTCTGGTATCCAAAGTATGACTTGAGTTCACGGGAAGCTCATTAACACTGCAAATCCCCTTGATCTTTTCCAATTAACTGTCCTGGCCGGGATGATGTGAGACATGCAATTAACAAAGGCCAGTGGACGACTCACCTCTCTGTCCCCCCTGACTGTTTCATTACCGGCGCCCTTGGATGTGAGTCAAATTCAACAGCTGACATACATGCTTTAACCGTCTGAGTGCTGTGAGTGTGATGTGCAGCAGGTCTCTCTGTTTCTGTAGAGTAATTATGGAGACGGCCTCATGCGATGGGGAGAGCTGCTCCAAGGTCTGGCTCAGATGATGGCAAGAGCTAAATCACAAGATTTAATTATCAAATGAATGCGCTGATCAGAGCAGAGAGGGATGCAGCTAAGGCGCTGTTGGCGTTTCACTTCAGCAACTTAAAACATTAGTTCTTTTTATTGTTTTTAGATGATACTTTTCCTAGAGAATAATTAATGTTATAACACAATTCAGTAATGGAGCACATATTTTATTTGATTATATTACTGCGGTCAATAAAAACTCAGGGTTATGAAAAACATGGTTCGGTTGGTGAGACTTTGATAACTGAATTAAAGACATTAAATCCTTTACAATCCGTTAGAACAGACACAACAGATGGATTTTAAAGAATTTACTGCAAACGGATTCAGAGATCGACAGAAAGCCACCAGTAGAGAGTTCATATTTTTTTCATCGTTGTTGCATGCAAAGAATACATTGTGTAAATGGAAATAAAAAAAAAAACATTTTGAAAAAAATCCAGAAATAAAATTTTGATTTTTGTTTTATCAGAAAATGTTTTGAGTAACTTGAAATTTTTTTTTCTCGTTTTACGTTTTTCATTTTCTAGTTTTATATTTTTTTTATTCCAATTTCCTGTTTTTTCAGACTTAGTTTTTTAAATTGCATTCTTTTCAAATATCTTTTCACTAATCACGCCCCCTCTTGGTGCACACATTGTCCAGTAAAAATGTTGTCCAAATCCTTTTTTTATTTTTCCTGGGTAGCCATAGTGCCGTTTTGTATTCAAAATTAAATAAAAAAAATACTGCTTTTGTGCAAAAATATTCCATTAAATAAATCAATATACCCATGAAATAACAACATATGTTTAAATTGTTTTATTTTATTTTTCAAGATTTGCATGTATTCAAAGATTTATTCATTACATAGTTTATTTATGGCACCAGCACTCCTTAAGACCGCGCTAAGTGTGACGGAAAATGGATGAATAATTAATGTATTTCATTATGGATTATTATTTTGTGACACTTATTTTTGTATTCCTGATGAACGTCCCAGCCTGTATGGTTCGATGTTTATTTGCTCTCATATCATGAGGTAGGCAGTTAGCCTTAATGGTCTTGCCCCTATACAAACACTGGATGATGTGAGCCTGCTAAATATATACCTATGATATATGTGCTGCATATCGGATTTAAACCCTGGTCTCCTGTATAGCTTGAAAAAATAAGTAAATAAAGGAAATCCAGCGGGAAACAGCTTTTAAATGATACAAAATGATTTAACCTGTTAACTGTCACCTCTCATTTGTGAGACATTTGTAGAACGTCACAATTTGCAACTTCACACTACCTCAATAATGTTACTGTCCACAGTTACTACTGTTTTACACACATGGAGAAAAAAATTGGTACCACAAACATCACAGAACAAACTTGAATCTGCCGGAGGGAAATAAATAAATTCTATAAACATGAACAAATGAAAGTCAGACATTGCTTTTCGATTATGCTTTAACAGAATAACTTTAAATAATGGAAACAGACCTGAAAAAATAGGATAGTACCCTTAACTTAAAAAGGAATCAAACAATTTCTGTAACGAGGCCTGTCTCATGAATTTATTTTCTTAAAATCATTCTCTTGAAGCATTTGTTAATTGCTACAGGATTTGTATTTATTACTCTTACTTTTTCAGATTCAAGTTATCTTTGTTACCATTATGAGTTTTCTTCCATTAAATGTGGGATACAGACAGTTTAATCTATGGCTGTATATGGCAGGCTAGAGAACAGCAGCTGATTTAGTTTAATAATAATAATGTCATAATAATTATTAATAATTGAACTTTATTGATCTCACATTGGAGAAATTTTCCTCTGCATTTAACCCACCGCCTTGGGGAGCAGTGGGCTGCCATTGTGCGGCGCCCGGGGAGCTCTATGCCCTAACCAGTAAATCCAGTAGCATGTCTGTCCCATGAGTTAGCTGTATTATTTCACCTACATCTTGGCTCTCAGCTTAAGAATAAACCAACTGAAATAAAAATTCATGAAATCAGTTTTTTATATTTTTAATATAATGAAATAGTCATAAATCTAAATGCAGTCAACTTTAACAGTGGCTAAAATCACAGAGGGAAGTACAGCTTTAAGAGTCTTGTTAACCTTGCTGCCATTCATTAACATCCCAACATACATAAGCGTTGCTTTATTGGACTGCCTATACTTTAATGCTGCACTAATTACACACTTGTTAAGGATTAAGGGCTGCTATATTTAGGAGCAACTAAAGAGACAGAAGAATTTGAATTATGGTCACAGAAGTAAACTTGTTTTGTAATGACTTTATGATCATATTTTATTTGACTGTCAGCAAAATGCTTAAATTAGCAAACATAGATAAAACAGACAGACAACAATAATTCTTTATTTTGTTTGAACCTTGCTAAACTGTGGAATGTCCTTTTTTTTGTGTTGATGATCTAACCTGCAAATTTTCACCCAAGCTGAGCTCGGAAGCTGGGTCACCTCTCTGAGCTGTGTTTAAAATGAACCAAGCTGTTGCCATGACAACGGCGGGATACGTGGACAGCAAGCTTCCACTTCCTGAAATAGCCTACAAAATTGTTTAAACTGATAACTGGGAATGTGGCTGCTGGCCAGGAGCTGGCCTCAGTGCCTCATGGGATGCTGATGGCAGTCCGAGCAGAGCGGGATGGGGGGGGGGTTACTAAAGCCAGTGCAGCACATCACCATAAAACCATACTAATTGGCCTCATTTCAGTCTGAGGATGTCTCCATTTGGTGCTAATTTAGAGCAACAAGGGGCTACAGTGAAATATGTTGCAGGGACACACGATATTTCTGGTAAAACAGCACCAAGATGGTTGATCTCTGCAAACCTCTGCTATCTCTGCCTCTCTTACTGCATCCGGCCGAGTGGGGCTGCTGCTGGATAAATGTTCGCCTTTGCCAGAAGCTTCCATGTGTGTTTCCCAAGTAGACCCAAAGGCCCCTAGATGAAAGCCATTCGTCACTACAGCAGGATGACCTGTCGTCCCTGAATACCTTCCACCTTCAGCCTGACCACTAGACTGTGAAGGGTAGGCCTCTGTCTCCGAACCCACAGAAACACCAAATCATGATTTAATACCTTTAATATGCACTGTCTGGGGGGCTTGTTAAAAGGTTAGCTGAGGAGCTCTGAGACGCGTCTGTCTGGTCCCTGCCTCACTCAGGACAAGGATCTTATATTTCCGAATACTTAGGTTGCTTCAAAGGAAATACGCTTTTTTCCTGTAGCTTTATTAGAAGGATCCATGATTAGTTGTAACAATAAATATATTTTTGAGATTTATTTTTTATATAAATATAATACAGTAAAACTAAGCTGTATAGGTCTAAATATATTTACATGAAATATTTTCTCATGGATTAAAAAAATTAACTTGGTTACCATGTTGTTATTGGGTAAATGATGTTTTATTAAGTTCTGTAGAACTAGCGCCTTCCAGCCAAAATAGAAACAAGTTACATTAAAGTTTTACAGTTTGAACGGCATGCATGGAAATTCATGACAACGCAAAAATCACAAGAGCCGAGAGATTAGCATCAAACATTTTCTCATATATATATATTAGAACAAAGTGTTACAAAACTTGATTGTCACTTTAAACTGGTTTATTATCTTCTGTTTTGACTTTGGCTAACATGAAATTAGGGGAGTGTTGGACTAGTGGTTACAGCAGTGCGTTTGTGCTCTGGGAAGGTTGCTATTACCTGGTTTGATCCCCAAAGCCTCCACTCTGGGTTCCTGAGAAAAAGCCTTTTTATTTAAAAAAAATAAAATGTATATTCAAGGGGAGTGTTGCTCTAGTGGTTAGGGCATAGAGCTTGGAATCCAAAGGTTCTGAGTTTGAGCCCCACTCCCACAGACTGCAACTCTGGGTCCCTGAGCAAGACCCTTAACTCCACACTGCTTCCCAGGCGCTGCACGATAGCAGCCCACTGCTCCTCAAAGGGATGGGTTAAATGCAGAGAGTTTGTTTTGTTGCTCTGTTCTTGTGGCAGTGTAATAACAATAAAAGCTGGAAAAGAAAAATGGGTTTAGTTCTAGCTAATATTGTCTTAATTTACTCCAGTCAAACACAATACGGTAAAAACGACCTCTGGTAATGTTTTTTGTAGGTTGTAATGACTTGCACATGTGAAAAAAAGACGAACTTAATAGGTGAAAATATAACACAGGATATGAAGTTTTCTCTGCAACAGACAGGCGACCTGTCAATGGTGGACCCGCCTCCTGCCCATAGACTGCTAGAGATAGGCACCGGCCCCACTGCGACCCCACTGAGCCCCACTGTGGCCCAATGGAATAAGTTGAAGAAGAGAGATGGATGGATATTAAATTTTTCAGTTTTTAAATTAATTTCATAATTACAACATATTTTAGCCAATATGTTAAACTAGTTGTGCATCCCTTAAAAATAGGTTCATTATCTTGCGCTACATCATAATTTGACAAATAAGCGAGTGCCTCAGATCCACAGGGAAAAGACAAGGGACTGATGTGAAGCTGAGCGATATCAATGCGTGGTAAATGGAACATGTACTGACATGACACAACAGATTAGGAATGATGTCTATATGAGAAACCCACAGTGACAGCTACAACTAATCAAACAATAAGCAAAAATTTATAAAAAGTGTATTTGCCCTTAATTTAAGAAAAAATAAAAGATGATCTATAATCGGAATTAGTAGTTTGGCCTTAAAACAAGATAATTAGATATAATATATTAGAAATACAGTGGAGTTTTTTTCTGTTTAACATATAAATCATTTTAGGAAAATTTATGCTTATTTAAAACCTATTTTAAAGAAAACAGACTTAGTTGTATTTTCATTTTTTTTTAAAGCTTGAAATCAACAGTGCAGAGTTGTGTGAGGGTAAGGTAGGGTGGTGGTGTGGGGCAGAGCAAACATTCATTGTAAAACTGCAAAAAAAAAATCATGCAGTTTTCTTTAATGCAATTTGCTTTCAAATCTCTGTCTCAGAAGTGCAGCGGTAATGTGAACGTGATGAACCGGTTTATTAGCGAACCTTGGCTGGCCAGCAGTGAGTTGAAAATCAGGATCAATTTATGACTATCATCATCATCATAACTGCAGGTAATGTCATTGCAGGGGATATGGAACAGTAAACCCTGTTCCCAGGTTCCCTGTTACTGTAAGTGTTCCTCCCACACAAGTAATCAAAGTTAAGTGATATGTCAAAACGATTCTGTAGGATGATAGTGAGTGAGGATGCCTGACCAAATAAGGGAATATATTTTACTTAAAAAAAGCTCTAAAAGACAGGAACTGAAACTTTTCATTCTAATTAGTAAACATATGTTTGCATCAATCATGTTTTATTTATAAAGCTCTTTATAGTAACTACAAAGTGCTACACAAACTCAAAAACACAAGTAAGAGAAAGAAAATCTAATTAAAAAAGTAACAAGAAAGCAAGTAGATGAAAATATAGAACGTCTAGGTAGAGCAAAAAAAGGCTTACTACAGGTAAATATTTTTTATGAGTCAAAGGACAAACTGAGCAGTTGCATTCTGGATGAGTTGCAGATGCTGTATCTGCTGGTTTGTTTTTGTTTTTTTAATTGGAAGATTTCTAAACAGTATGGCTGAAGTGCGGATCCAGATGTGAGAAATTTAGATTTACATTTTGCTGGCGAGAGGTACAAAATAGCTAAAAGATTCTTCAACTAAAAATGTTTAATTATAACCATGTTTATGTGTCATTTATTGATGGACAGGGTGTCTGGGGAGATATGTGACACAAGCAGATAGATCTGCAGATTATTTGCATTATTTGAAAGGACACATTGTGTTGATTTATCACAGAACCTCATGGCGCCATGTATAAAGAAAAGAGTATGGGTATGCAAAGTTTTGTTCCAAATTTTTGTTCCAATTTTGCCATTTTTTGTAAAATGTTTAAAAACTTTACAAAAATACAGAAAACGAACTTTTAAAAATGCTGTAATAAAAAAAAAACAAGCTTTTAAAAGATTTTTCAATTTTTTTTTTCAAATTGTATTTTTATTTTTTTTATTTTATTATTTTTTTAGAGACTTTAGATATATATTGTTTTTCTCCAATGTCTGTTTTCAGATTTAAAATTGTTTTCTTCTCAAATTTTGTTATACAGATCATGTTCTTTTCACTTCTGGGAGCGTTCTATTGGTCTGCTGGACATTAGCAGCAACATTTTTGTAAGGATTTGGTTGTGGTTTGTTTACCCAAATGCTGAGGCAGGGAGGCAGAGGTGATTTTCTTGTGGGTTTTATGAAAGGTTTACTGAACACAGAGGCAGAAAATCCAAAAATGAAAACAAAGTCCAAACAAACCGGAAACCAGGAACCCAAAATGCAAAAATCAGAACATGAAGACAAAGTCAAAACAAACCAGAAACCATGGAGACATCAGGGGGGATACAATCACGAGGAGGAAGGCTCAGAGGGACAGAGTTGGAGGAAGTTAGACGAGGAACCAGCACTGAAGAACTGCACAGACAGAGTATTCATGGGAAACTGAAAAAAAGGGAGAGCTAACGAGCAGATTGGGAGCAGGTGTGAGCAGAGCAGAAAAAAGAAAGCAGCAAGGGAAAAAAGGAGAACTCAAGAGGGCAGCAGAGGGCAACAAATAAAAACCTGACAACTGAAAATAACCAGAAAACACAACAAAATAAGGATGAAACCACAAAGACTAGAAAACATGGAACAAGGTAAAACAGAATACACAAAAAAAAACATAACAGAATCAAGACTATAACAATTTTATTTGTAAAACTGAATTTGAAAATATAGAAAATTTAAAAATAAATGAAAATATATATATATAAAATCTATTTCTATTTTTTGAAAAGTAATATTTGAACATATAAAATTAATAAAAATAATTTTTAGTTTAATAACTAGATTGCATTTTTTCAAATTTCCATTTACAAAACTGTTTTTTTGCTTCATATCACTCATATATACTCCAGTCTCTTCATAACAGCGAGGCCAGTGAGACTCATCAGCCATCATGGAGAATATCCTAATCGTCAGGATATGAATGTTAGTTATGCTGCTATAGGCTTTGACTGCTGGAGGACATAGGGACCCCTATTTCATTATCCTACTTCATTCTATCTCTATTCTCCCACTCTCCAGAATTTGTTAGGCAAATCTCTAATGTTCTGCTCTCTCTGCTTTTTCTCATAGTAGCTTCATCTGGTCTGTTCCTGTTTGGCTGTGACTCCATCCTGGAGAGAAATATCAG